>NW_013666268.1:47623-52740 GCF_000517525.1 Limulus polyphemus
GGGACGGGGATTCGAACCCGCGCCCTAACCACCTGGCCATGCCGGGCCATTTGAATTGTAAAACACTCTACGTGATTCAGTGATCTTACAGCCCACTCATCAGTCTAATGATGGCGCTGTAAGATAATCGACACATGTAAAGTGTATTTTAGTATTCTAATGAAAAAAGTATATATTATGCATTAAGTTGTTTAATCTTTATCACAAACGAGTGACTTCTATCGAACAGACAATTTCATCCTTAGTTCAAACAGGTTATATTTATCTCCTTTAAGTTGAACCAACTGACTAAATTCCTGTTATTTGATCACAAAAAACTGAAACTCGCCTCTTCGGGTTTCCTTTATTAGTTCGGAAACATTAACTGATATCTCAATATTCAAAGTAATCTAGCGGCTCTTGTCTGTAACTCATTAACTCTGTAACTCATGAAACATTAACTGATATCTCAATATATTATTAAATCAAAGTAATCTAGCGGCTCTTGTCTGTAACTCATTAACTCTGTAACTCATGAAACATTAACTGATATCTCAATATATTATTAAATCAAAGTAATCTAGCGGCTCTTGTCTGTAACTCTGAGCAATCGCTATATTTTATCATTAGCTTGGAATATCAGTCCAACTAAACTTTCTCATTAACTAAAGGTAAATAATCAAGTCGCAACATTAACCGGAAAACAAAAACCAAGTAAACATTGTAATTAACACGAGCCAACTAACTAGACCTCATCATTAAGTGAAAGAAAACAACTTAACTTTTTCATTAGCTCGAGTCTACTGACTAGATCTAGTTATTAGCTGGAACTTTGTCATCAGACAACTGAGCATTCCTCATCATTAGCTCAGCATAACTGACTTAAATTTAGCACGTAAAAATAAATTGATCCTCTTAATTTTTAGAAAATATGGGATAATGATCGGCAAAAGATTGGAGTACGTGTATTGCATCCCTCAAATTAACTAAAAATAGATGATCAACCTATCAATGTTGTCCAATAATAAGCCATTGTCTCCACGTGACCATCGTTTGACCTGGACACTATTTACTCGAAGTTTATAATGTCAAAGATACATATCATACGCAATAAACACGTATTTTTAAAATCAGATAAACTCTCCGAGTTCCATTATCGTGTTTATTTCAAATTTCCATAATTATGTTATGGAATCGTGGGTAATAATTTAAGGTCAAATGCCTTAAAATAGCCGTCTTTCCTAACTTGTGTCGTGCATTTTTCTCCCCTACTTTATTTTCTTCATGCCACGTTTCCTACATGTGACTTATCTTGTTCTTCCAGTGTAATCTCTTGAATCTCTCTGCTTAAATTCGCTGGCACGACCAGCAATTCCACTATCATCAGCAAAAGCACACTGAGCTATCTTAATTCAACTAATAAACATTAACTTGGACTTAGTAGTTAATTAAAGCACAACGTACGGACTAATCGAATGGAAAAGATAATCCGTTTCATCCAAATACTTATGTTACTAGGTACGTGCAAATAACTGACTCACACAAAATAGCATCTCATCCTGTAGTTGTCAGATGAGACAGCACTTAAATACCTCTATGGTAAAACAGTCTTAATATCGAGTTTCAGTTAAAGGCACGCAAAAAAATAAACAGTTTAATTATGTTGTCTTGATGATTTAATGCTTAAATCTCTGTAACAAAATCCTGGGCATGTAAAATACTTATCCCAAGACACATATGTAAAAGGTTTAAGTATAAGTATCCCAGAACTGCAACATTAGTAATCATTCCATACATTCAGCAAGTAGGAACATTCGAATTTATCTGTTTAATGCCAACCAACTGTCTAACTTCCCTACATTTTCGCGCCTGATAATAACATGGTGTTTAATGGGACAATGTAATTATTATCAGGCGCGAAAATGTAGAGAAGTTAGATAGTTGGTTGGCATTAAACAGATAAATTCGAATGTTCCTACTTGCTGAATGTATGGAACGATTACTAATGTTGCAGTTCTGGGATACTTATACTTAAACCTTTTACATATGTGTCTTGGGATAAGCTTTATGTTTTATGTTGACTGGAGATTCCCAGCACGCTTCTGGATAAAAAAAATAAACTGGTATACTTGCATACTTAAGTTATATGTATGCCATTAAAAACCGCTTCCTTAAACTGGATTAAGGGTTTAAAGCCAATTCATTGTTTCTTATCGCGTTTTTATCTGTTTCTGTTTTTATTCTTTCCTGTAGTGTCTTGAAATTATGAAGTATAAGGTAATGAGTGAAGTTATATTTTATCCTCTTGGAAAGTATTTATATAAATGCAGATTTTCACACCAACCTTATTAGATTTTTTCTGCAGTTGTTTCATATTATAAGCAAGAAAACTGTAGATTATATCAAAACAGTAAATAATAAATCCCGAATTAATCAATTAAATATCTCACGCGTGTGTGTTGAAGATTTACATTGAAAACAGTAATTAAACGTCTCCCAAATTATATTATTAATCATAAGTTTTCCAAACACTTCCATTCGTGATTAACCTGTCAAAAGTAGATTTCCAATTGTACAAACATATTTTAGGGGAATTTGTATTGTCACAAATATAGAAATATAACAGAGTTAATGACACAGTCAACTTTTGTTACGCAAACATTTAAAAAAAGTGAAATGTGATTTAAATTATCAATATCTTATGTAATGTATCATTTTATACTGTTAATGTCATATGAATGGATATGAGATTCTCATTATAAGTCAATTTTCTTTGATTTTTTATGTGATTAAAACCATGCGATTATCCAATTGAAAGATAAATAAGCTGATTTTGTTTCAACCTATTCAAATACCAGGTAGCTTGCTTCTACCCCAATTTAAGTTAAAATTAACAACCGAGGTAAGTTTGATGCTGTATATCTTTGGATGGGCCCGCCCCCTCCTAAAAAAACAAAAACAGAGAGTACAGCATAATTGGTTAGTTGCTTTTATTCAACACTTAGGAGGCCTTAATACTAAGACAGTGTTATGTTAAACATACACGCTACTATTCGATAATTGGCATATTTTCAGAATATCTCCTATGAATATTCAAGATAATAAGAAATCAAGTACACTGAAAAATTAGACGAATCACAAAATAGGCAATCCGATTTTGAAAAGTGACCCTTCAGTATTGAATTAGGGGTCATTGCTTTTGTTACAAAAGTTTCGAGT
Organism: Limulus polyphemus; assembly: GCF_000517525.1. Classification (NCBI taxonomy): domain Eukaryota; kingdom Metazoa; phylum Arthropoda; class Merostomata; order Xiphosura; family Limulidae; genus Limulus; species Limulus polyphemus. The sequence continues at coordinate 50,822 of NW_013666268.1, forward strand.
AAAGCTACACGAAAGGCTATTTGCGCATACCTGTCCCTCATTTTGAACAAATAGATTAGAGGAAAGGCAGCTGACCAGCAACACCTACCGCCAACTATTGGACTCTCTAACCAAATAGTTGGATTTGACCATTATTATTTTAGCAGAGCAGATTTTTGCGACAATGGACCGTGAACCATGAGCTTCGGATTCACAATCCGAGAACGTTAACCACCCGTACACTTCACCTCTGAAAAAATAAACGTTTTAATTTCCGAAGCACTTGGGTAAGAACACGTGTAATATTTTTCGTTTTTGTTTTCTTTTGCGGTTGTCATACAAAGCATCACATGAAATATAACTTCAGTACAATTTCAAAAACCTGGAGAATTAATTTTGAAGTATACAGAGGGTTAAGTACGTTATGTTAAAACAATTTTGAATATACAAATTAGTAAGTCACATAACAATCACGGTAGATATAAAAATGCGGTGGAATTGAATTTATCAGAACTAAATTCTGACATTGCTTGGCGTTTCGTACAATATTCATACACTCAGACCCTAAATATGGGTTCAGATAAATGATTTAGAATTTCCAATATAGAAATATACCTTGTACTTAATGGCACTGGAAAACAAAGGAATATGAATCAACTTGGGAAACCAGGACCATCCAGAAAGAGACCTGTAACCAGTGGTAAGCAAAGTGCAGTGTCTTGTAAAAGCTGAGAATGAACAAACACAAAGGTCAGTGACAAATGCTTTTCACGCGCCCCAGTACAACAACAACAGTACACAACCTAATCAAGAAGAATCTCCGTCTGAAAAAAGCGACATAAGTCATGCATACAGAAATTGCTTCCGCGACATATCTGCTAAATCCTCGCATACCTCAAACAGCTGGAGAATGAAATAAGTCGCCATACTTTGTGCCTATGGGTTTCTGTGCGATCAAACTGTTGAAATTGACACTGGAAAAACGTAGTCCTCTTATACTAAAAGGATTATGGCAAGCCAGAAGATAGGGGGGGTGTGCTTTGGACATGATAGCTTTACGGCAGAGCCTGTTGCAATGTAAATGCACTGCGTGGCTGTTGTTAAGATGCATAACTATGAGCTAGATCATGACCAGACATGTCTAAATGGACTGAAACGACGTAGTGAGGCTCCAAAATCGTTTTAAAATACCCTACCGTTATTCTGCGTACGGCGTATTATAAAAGGTTTGTTTGTTTTGAATTTCGCGCAAAGCTACACGAGGGCTATCTGCGCTAGCCATCCCTAATTTAGCAGTGTAAGACTAGAGGGAAGGCAGCTAGTCATCACCACCCACCGCCAACTCTTGGGCTACTCTTTTTCCCAACCGTCACATTATAACGCCCCCTCGGCTGAAAGGGCGAGCATGTTTGGTGTGACGGGGATTCGAACCCACGACCCGCAGATTGGGAGTCGAGCGCCCTAACCATTTGTCCGTGCTGGGCCGTTATAAAATGAAGTTGTTTAATTCGCCTAATGTTTATTATTTGCGCTTTACGTACTTTACCTATTAAAAAGTTATTTTTTTTGCATTATCTGCTCTAGAAAACCCTAAAAAAATATCAAATGTTTTTATTCAGCGTTTTCTAGTAAGTTTTGAAAGATACAATGTTCATAATAGTAATGTTCATTGGTACCGGAAGTGAAATTAAATGAGTGACCCCCCAAGAAAATGGTGACCTATACGGCCAGTTCAGGAATCCTAGATATATGGAAAAAGTGTCCTTATCTCGAAACTACTGACCAGAAGAAAGGCAGACAGTCCGAAGTACCCGCCGCAACAAGGGCTTTGAACCAAATAAGGGAATGCTGCACCACGGCGCGAACCTTCCGATCCACATAGTATTTTAAAAGGGTTTGTTTGTTTGAAGTTAAGCACAAAGCTACACAATGGGCTATCT
>NW_013666268.1:53715-60201 GCF_000517525.1 Limulus polyphemus
TGTGTTCTGCCCATCACGGGTATCGAAACCCGATTTCTAGCGTTGTAAGGCCGCAGACATACCGCTTTGCTACTGGGGAGCGTTTTAAAAGTGTAAGGATGACTACTGATTCGATACCCGTGGTGGGCAGAGCACAGATAGCCCATTGTGTAGCTTTGTGCTTAATTACAAACAAACAAACAAAACTACTGATTTGCAAGCTCACTCTGATTTTATTATTTTACATACTTGATCCAAAATATCTAAGACTATGATTTAACTTATTTGTAATTTTTATTAGTTTAAAATATCTGTGGGCGACTTGTTGAATAAAATACTCAGCATATTGCAGTGTAGTTTTTAGCTAAAAGCCTGAGACATAATTTTGAGCTCGTTTTGTATAATATTTTGATAACGATAAACGAATTTATTTAATAACTTGGCAATATGAATTCATTACACATTTTTTTAGCATAAAAGTTGATTCAAAACTTTTAAGACATTTAAAAAAATTCTACCTAAGTTATCTATTTATCAATCTGCGCTTTGTTTTTTTTTGTTTGTTTGTTTTTTTACATTAAATTTAATTTTATCGTTAAAATCTAATTTTTACCCCAACCCCAATACACACATACACTTCAGGGGAAAAAAAGGTGTAAGCAACTAAAATATATACCATATGAAGCAAATCTGGCTAGTCTCCTTCACATCAATTTTAACGAAACTTCCATATACTACCCATCGGATCGACAGAGATAAATTGTAGAATTATCGAGAAGCACTCGACTAGGCTTAAGAGTTGTATACAGTTCCCAATAATTACCGCGCCGTCTCTGTTCCAACCACACAGCGAGCTAACGTCGTCCTCTGACGACCTAATAGATCCTCTGTCACGGCAACGTCAAAGATTACATAGATAATATTCGATCAGGATTAATGGTTCTTGCCATGTAAAAAAAATAAGAGTGTGATCGGAAAACACATGCTTCTAGGTAGTAGGGGTGGTTTATATCAGGTCACAGTGACGGAAGAATATATGATTACGTGCCGCGTCAGACCTCTGCCAGAAGTGTTAACAGCAAACTATAAGTACAATGATTGGAATAAATACCCTTCACGTTTACTTGTAATTTATACCTGTCTATTAATGATTTTCATATACCAAAGGGGTTGTTCCAATCAACACAAATTTCTAAAAAAAATATGTATATCATGATCTTAGAACTTTGCTGTTAAAATTTATAATAACATTAAAAAACTGCAGTAACCAAAGATTTTAAGAACATTTTTAAGTGTGGTCCCCTATAATTGCACACGTATGACTATTGTTTGTTTCTACGTATATATTGTTCTTATTTACGTATAATATTACTACGACTTATTACATCAGCCATTTTACTAAATTTGTATATATATCTTCTATCTGGTCCTTATACTTGTCTTCTTACTCCAGTGCTGACGCATCTGTCTTAAATTACTGCATAATGTAATAGCTAGTAATTATATGCAGCATATCTGTCTTAAATTACTGCATATAATTACTAGCTATTACATTACAGCATATCTGTCTTAAATTACTGTAATGTAATAGCTAGTAATTATATGGCTGGGGAAGTGTGTAAGCAAGTATATAGATATGTAAGTAATAGTAGCTGGGGAAGTGTGTAAGCAATAATTATTTGGGAAGTGTATATGCAACTAGACAGATACGTTACACAGATTACTATTACTTACATATCTATATACTTGCATACACACTTCCCAAGTTACTATTACTTACATATCTATATACCAGCATACACACTTCTCAAGTTACTAATACTTACATATCTATATACTTGCATACACACTTCCCAAGTTACTATCACTTACATATCTATATACTTGCATACACACTTCCCAAGTTACTATTACTTACATATCTATATACCAGCATACACACTTCCCAAGCTACTATTACTTACATATCTATATACTTGCATACACACTTCCCAAGTTACTATCACTTACTTACTTGCCTGCTTACCTATTTTACATATTATTTCTTATTTATTAATTTTGACATATCTGTCTAACTACCATTATATAAAATACATATCTAGTTATTGGTACTTAACAATACCCTAGTTCTTAGATGCTTGTCTAGCTACTACTACATACTTAAATAGCTGTCTGTGTCGATACTTACATACTAGCATAGTATTTTCGTGTCTGTTTAGAAAGAAGCATTTCGATATCTATCTAGTTACTAGTTCTTACGTATATGTTTAGTTGTTAGCGCTGAGGGTTAATCGTCCATTATAATAACGAAGTTTCAAGTTTTGTATTATTCTTACAACTCTTTCCTCCATTATCGATGGTATTAATCCTGATGCCTGTGAGCACTATAACCTGGTATCGTAGTCTCCATAGTAACAAATTCCTGCGAAGGATTGTGAGGCCAACTTTAGACAACACATCTTGATCAGGATCCTAGAAACTCTTCACTTTACGTGGAAGTCAACTTCAGAGGCCCGCAGTTAAACAGACCAAAGGCACAAATCTCCATAGTAACTGCATCATGAAGACTTTATGGGTATGAGATCAAATGGCATTCCCAGTTATTTGACCATCTTCGTCATTAAAACAGCCATTAATTTTTCGAAATATAGAGTTTTTGGCTTATGACATAATGTCAACTTAAAATCGTTTTTTATTTAGCTTTTTGTCTGGGTTCAGAAGATTTGCTTTAAGGATGGCTTGGCTTGGGATGTGGTTTTGAACTCCAGTGCTGTCCTAAACGAGTTTTCGCATTTCACTTAGCACACTGAAAGCGTCTTTCCTCGAAATGTTGTGTCCTGATGCTCTACTTCGTTTAATAATTTCGCTATACAAATATCCTTTCACGGAAAGGCTTCTGGAACTCTCTCTCTCTCTCGTCATAATAGTACCCGTGGGCGCATTGCAATGAAAGAATGGTCAGAAATTCTCGTTGCACAAAATGTCATCGGAGCGCCGCAGCGCGTATTTGCTGCTACACACCACTGCTTGCGCATATGTAAAACGTTCTTACAAAATGCGGTTAACCTACTGTGCTATCTAGTTACCACTGCTTGCATATCTGTCTTAATAAAATTTTACCTAGCTCCTTTTAAAATTTATCCTCAAGAACTATTTCTAGTGTATACAAAAATATCGGGTACACAAACAAAACTAACCACAGAAATCGTACCCCCTAAAAGTCGTAAATCTTTACCTTTTCCAAAAACAGTCTGAACTTATAACATCTGATGTAACTATTAACAGTAATTTTAAATTTATATATTCAAAGTTAACTTTATTCTAAAAAAGATAATACTCATTCAATTTTTTCTAAAATGAGAAATTACAGAAACTTGATAAGTGATTCAGTTAATTAAAAGCTCGTGAACCTTTAAGCTATCTATACAAATAAATAATGGTCGATAATTGACTTGCTAAATGGTATAGACAGACCGAGCTTTTATTACACTTGTTCAGAGAGAGTGTAAATTAATTGAAGTTTACTTTTGACTAAGTCTTTAAGTTTATACTGAATAGTATTGGAAACAAACTGCTGCCATGCCAAAGTCCCCACTACTTACCTGCTAGAAACTATCATCTGTTATCCATCTTCAAATAGATCCACAAATACATTCTACTTTCCATTCCTCAATTACAAAATTTAAATATAATTTGTTCGACTAACTAAAAGCATTCTAAATACTTAGGTTAAAAAAAAGATAATATCATAACCTTTGTTTCATGACTTATGTATAGAGAATATAAATTATCATCTCGCTCAAATCCGGGGTTCGATTCCCTGCGATACACAGAACGCAGGTAACCAATTGAGCAGATTAACGCTAAAAACAAACCAACAAACACTTCATTCTATTTCCTTTTAAATTGCATGAAACGTTGTGCTGAAACAGAATTGGTTTCCGAATCTTGAAACAGACACTAGTCTAGCCTGCTTCTATTATTAGTATTTCAAACAGTAAAATTTTAAAGGCTCATTGCACTCATTATCTTTTACGTGGTAACACTGGACGTTAGCTATTGCTCCTTGAAACCTGCTTGCTTTGTGCTCCTCGATTAATTTTATCTGTTCAAGAATTTATTGTTTCATTATCCAGTTGTTAGTGTAGTGATTGCATAAATCAAATCACTGTGGCAAAAAAAAAATGTCGTTACGAAAATATAAATACTACATACTGTTAGCTAACAAGAATACAAAGACATGTAATTGTTGGTCAGTACAAATCTCAAACAAATATTCGAAACGTCACGTTTCCACCAACTGTGTTTGTTAAGCACCATGCCAGTTCCTCGTATTGTGCCAACAAGGTCAATAAGGTTTAAAACGAGAAAATTACTTCACATGCCAGAACAAAATAACTGATTTCAGATTTTCTGCAGAGTCACTGGCCAATGCCAATGATGCTTTTATATATATTTATAGTGTCGAAGTACCTACTATACGGGTTCTGTAGACAAGTAAATACGGTGTCTATTATACGAGTTCTATAGACAAGTAAATATACAACGTCGTTCCACCACAGGATAATAATTGTTTTTGTTTTTTATTGAGTATATATTTGCTTCAGTGAGTAACGTAAAACTTACATTTTCTATTTAATCAAGAAAATTCTTATATTAGCAAGGTATGGTGTGTTTTCCCGCTAAGGGTTGAAAAGAAAGAGAGTTGAAATTGATAAGTTTTGTTCACAAGTAAATTTACTATACGGGTCTGTACACAAGTATATATGGTGCCATCAATACGTATCTGTACATAAGTAAATATGGTGCCTACTACAATATTTCTGTAAACAAGCAAACATAGTGGCTACTACAGAAGTTTTGTAAGCAAGTAAATATAGTGGCTACTACAAAAGTTATCCAGACAAGTAAACATAGTGGCTACTACAGAAGTTTTGTAAACAAGTAAATATAGTGGCTACTACAAAAGTTATCCAGACAAGTAAACATAGTGGCTACTACAAAAGTTATCCAGACAAGTAAACATAGTGGCTACTACAGAAGTTTTCCAGACAAGTAAACATATTGGCTACTACAGTATTTCTGTAAACAAGTAAACATAATGGCTACTACAGAAGTTTTGTAAACAAGTAAACATAGTGGCTACTACAAAAGTTCTCCAGACAAGTAAACATAGTGGCTACTACAGAAGTTCTCCGGACAAGTAAACATCGTGGCTACTACAGAAGTTCTCCAGACAAGTAAACATATTGGCTACTACAAAAGTTCTCCAGACAAGTAAACATAGTGGCTACTACCGAAGTTCTCCAGACAAGTAAACATATTGGCTACTACAGTATTTCTGTAAACAAGTAAACATAATGGCTACTACAGAATAACTGTAAGCAAGTAACCATAGTGGCTATTACAGAAGTTTTGTAAACAAGTAAATATAGTGGCTACTACATGTAGACAAATAAACATATTGGCTACTACAGAAGTTCTGTAAACAAGTAGAATTAGTGGTACTATAGAGTTCTTTAGACAAACAAATATAGTGTTTACTATACGAGTAATGAAGACAAACAACAAATGTACTGCCTGCTACATAAGTTCTGTAAACAAACAAATGTAGTGGCTACTATACGAGGTCTGTAAACAAACAAATGCAGTGTATACTATACGAGTTATGTAGACAAACAACAAATTTACTGCCTGCTATATAAGCTCTGTAGACAAAAAAATGTAGTGGCTACTATACGAGTTCTGTAAACAAACAACTGCAGTGTATACTATACGAGTTATGAAGACAAAGAACAAATGTACTACCTGCTACATAAGTTCTGTAAACAAACAAATGTAGTGGCTACTATACGGGTTTTGTAGACGAGCAGCAAATGCATTAATTACAGCACGGAGTCTGTGGACAAGCAAATGTAGTGTTAATATTCTATTAGTCAATGGTTTTTAGCGGACGATGCTATATGTAATGTTGCAAAGCACTGTACTCGCATGTTTTAGTAAAGTACGTGAGGTTTGTAGTCTTGAGGGTTGTAGTTACGTCAGGCTTGTAGCAATTAGGGTTGTAACTACGTCAGATCTGCAGTAATAAGTTGTTGTCTTTTTAGAAAGAAAAATAAATTTTCAATGCGTTTCAAAATTATATCTTTATCAACAACTAGCTGGAGTACCCGTCCGTTGGACAAGTGATATAAAAATTCGTTTGTAAAAAAGGATAGGAAATTATGCTTCTATTATTTTTTTCTTAACTCAGTAAACATTAAAAGTACAATAAAATATATAAAGGTACCAATGCTGAAAAGAAAGACATACTGTTTTCAAGAATTCTATCAATATGAAATTAGGTGGGAGGTCCAAACCCCCCCCCCCCATTCACGACCTTCCTCATGTCATCTTGTATTACTGTGTCACGCTGTGTTGATTTGGTAGGTTTTTCCAAAATTAGATATAAAATTAGATGGGTGTCCAAACCCCCTTCATGACCTTCATCACGTCATCATGTATAAC
>NW_013666268.1:61201-76159 GCF_000517525.1 Limulus polyphemus
AACTGTGTCAAGTTTGGTGCTGATTGATCCAAAAATGTGGAAATGTATGAGGAACAGATGGCTGAAAGGGTGCGAATAAACATACACAATCTTAGCTTTATATATTAGATGTAGTATTATTACAGATCAGGACTGTTCGACAAAGAAAAAAAACTTAATATCCATTTGAGAATTATCTTATTAGGAATATTAGCTATATTTACAAAACCTGTTTAAGTAACAAGAGACATTTCGAATGAATTTTAAATCTAAATATTTATTAGCAACGCCAGCTTTATCGGATGGAATTAATATTAGAAAAAAAAAGAGATTTGGGGTATGTGTATGTTCAAAACTTCAAAATTCGTATCCACCATAGTGAAATACTTGTTTCGTTTGTTGTTGTTTGTTTGTTTTTTTTGGGTGGGGTCTGCATCTTCTTTATTGGGTAACATAAAACATGATGAACCACAATAGCGGTTCATAATAGGGATCGCCCAGGAATTTTATAAACTTCTAATATAACATACTGGCAAAAACCATCTTAAAAAGCAGGCTTGTTCTTGAAACAACACTCAAGACCTTCTATCTCAATGACTAGGGCTGCTAAAATACTGATAATATCAAAAAAGTATTAATTTGTACTCGACGTTTGTTAAACGCGTGTTTACACCAAACCTCAGACAAAAAAAACCACCTGGCTCAGTAAATAATGGTTGAGTAGAAAAAAGTAAACTGTTGAAAAATATGTAACATTCAACTGAATGCATATGCACATACTGTAGCTTAAAATTTATTCTACATAAATGGACATAAAAACTTAAGAAACTAGATAATTAAAAAAATTTAATTTAAAGGGGGGGGGGTAGGGATCGTCAAAAAGTGCAGAAACAAGTTGAATCCAAATGCAAGTATTATAATTTCAAGCCTACAACTAGGGACTCTAAAAATAGTAAACAAACTAGGCTGGAAATAGGCTAAAAATTGCTATTTTGACTCCACTAAAATTGATAAGTACTGTAGACACGGAGTCAAAATAGGGATTTGTTGCCTGAGAAAATAATGTAGACACTATTTCCAGCCTAATTTGTTTACTTTTATTTATAGTTCGTATTTGTCGGCTTCAAAATATAATCTTTGCATTTTTATTCAACTTATTTCTGTACATATTTGACGATCCCTATTCCCTTTTTAAATTAACAGTTTTTATTTATCTGGTACATTTTACATTCAATCGAAAAAACTCGTATATGAGCAAGAATTAGTGTGTTTTTCCGCAAAGGTTGACAATTGTTATACGTAAATAGACAGCTGTAAGGATACACACATTACAATCCAATTTAAAAGTACATTTACTTTCAGCTTAGCTCGTTCTCTCAGATATATTAATGGGTTAACCATTAGTAAAATATGAACGTATAGTTACTGGTTGTACGCTGAGGAGATAACTGTGTCCATTCAAATCTTTGTTTACGTTGTCAGGAAGGTCCGGTCGCGGCCAAGTGGTTAGCATTCCGTGCTACTTACTGAAAGATCCAAACATCAAGACTCCAATACGCAGCTGAATACTCTGTATACTTTCAGCTATGAGCGCGTTATAGGCGTTAAACTACTACCACTGTTATGTGGTTTATCAATAACTAAATCACTTGAAGAACTTGTTAACCTAAGCCCCCTTGCAAAAATACCAAAAGTTATTGACAAATTTATAACAAAAAATATAACGTAAGAACGAAACAAGACGGTTAAAGATAAAACTGCTTGGGTTCAAAAGTTCTAATATTTTATAATACAAATTTCATCTATGTTTGAAAAATCGTCGTTTCTACTTAAGGTTCCTTCCGAATGGAGAGTTGGTAATACAGAACTCAAGCTGTGGTCTTTTTTTAAGTTTTCAAAGTATAAAAGAAGAAAATGATTATAAAAAATAGTTTATTTATGTTTTTAAATCAACAAAAACTGAAATTATTTGGAACGTGTTTTAAGACACTAGATGCATTATTATAATGTTTCTAGTTTTTGTGCCATCAGAATTGATAGTATAGAACTGAAGCCGTAACGTTTTTCTGCCTTCAACGCATAAAAATTATTATAAAAATAAGGTTTATTGTCAATATGATACATTACATATGGTTCTTAATAACACTTGCAAAACAACTTTAGATAGAGTTGACTTTCATATAATAACGTGAAGTCATACCCTTAACAGTATACACCAGGTCTGATGGCGATCGATCCAGAGGTTCGTCAGTTATATTTGAAATTAGGCTTTGATTCCTGACGAACAAAAAATAGTATGGTATTCGAAAGTGCTCGTGCTTTGGGGACTTTTTTTGAACTTTTAAAAGACAATTAACTTAAATACATGTGGTTCTTTGAATCTTAGTTCTAATAACAAATGAAATATTCGACGAAGTCTAATATTATGTTCATCTCTTTTTGTTTTCATCACTGAGAATCCGGCACACAGGAACGCGCCTGTCAGAAAGCTTGCAACTTAGCCCAGTGCCTTTAGCCTTTTTGTAAACCGGTATCCAGGGCCGGATTAAAGAGGGGGGGTGCGTCGCCCGGAGCCCACACATTTTAGGTTGTATAACTTTCGAATGACACAAGAGTTAAAAGTCACTGCGGTCATTCTAATATCATAGTAGCGGAAAATGCATCATGGTATGAAAGTTGACAACCCTAATTGACTGGTGTTATCCTCCAAGGCCATCTATTGCCAAGAAGGCTTGTCTCCTCTTGACAACGATGCTGTTTTACTTTGACTTGCGTTTGTTTGATTTCATTTCCGTTAATATACTTATGATTTGCTTCCTTCATATTCAATTTGATTCATGACATTGTAATATAATTCAAATATGGCCTGTACATCTGTACAGTTTCCTCTACATCTTTTTTTTTTTGCATTCTTCTTCTTCTTGAGAATTCATTGAGAGATGTATGTTTTTATGTATGTATGCTCATTCATTTCACACGATCATCTTTCTCTTCTTTTTCTTTCTTTCTAGAAATGCATTCCAATCACAAGTCAGAAGTAAAAAAATTGAAAGAGATTCAACTACGTGAGTAGCAAGTTTCGATCTGTGTACAAGCTAGCCGCTCTCTCAACTCATGAGATCCAGCAAGCCCTAGCGAATCTTGCAGCGCATTCATATTCCAAAGGGCCCTGCATGGCCAATCTGAGGGTCGTGGGTTCGACTCCCCGTCCCACCAAACATGCTCGCCCTTTCAGTCGTGGGGGCGTTATAATGTGATGGTCAATCCCACTAATCGTTGGTAAAAGCGTAGCCCAAGGGTTGGCGGAGGGTGGTGATGACTAGCTGCCTTTCCTCTAGTCTTACACTACTAAATTAGGGACGGCTAGTGCAGATAACCCTTGTGTAGCTTTGCGCGAAATTCAAAACAAATAAACCAAACCATATTCCAAAGACCTAGAGTCCATGACTGAATGCGAGTTTATCCACTTTGCTAGGTTGGTGGGATCTTCAACGGAACTGGGAATGTTTCTATTCCTCCATGCACGTGTACTCACTCAAGCCTTTCCTAATGTTGAAATAGCTCTTCGGATAGATTTATTAATAATGACAACTTGTGGCAGTGAGCGGTCCTTCTCGAAACTAAAGTGGATAAAGAATGAGATCAGGAGACCAGTGTGACAGGATAGGCTTAATTATCTGTAAATTACGAACATCGAGAGCGAAATTCTGAGAAAACGTGACTTCCCGAAAATCTATAACGATTTTAACCGAGAAAATCTAGAAAACGGACAGTGTAGTATTGTACTCGTCTGTGTAACGGATTTATTATTCTATATTTATTTTAATATCGATGTTTGCTTAAATTAAATTTATATTTAGAAATGTACATACATTATCCTATTAAATATGTTTTGCGAAACTCCCGCCTATTATCTAAAGTTGTAGAAGATTCTCGAGTGTAAGAATCAACAATGTATGTGTGTACGTAAACGCTAGTGTTAGTGTCAGTATTGTTACGTAAAACTGAAATTTCGAGAAACTCTTCACACGCCTAGAAATATAACCAACGCGACGCGCCAAAAAGGAGTATCTATTATTGGTTTGCTATAGTTGGCGTGCTATAAACTTCGGAAGCAATAACTGTGATTGTTATAACGCTTATTAATCGGGGACTTAAGATATTTGACCAGGAACGTTTATAAATTTCGAACATTACAAATTATTTAACTTCAGTGGATTCACAACGGACATTAGTACTTTTACGAAAACATTACCTAACTCCATCGATGGAAAAAATCGGCGAAGACCACAGAGCTAGCTAGCTCCCTACTTAGTGAACTGTACCTACGTCAACTCGCTCATCGTGAACCCTCGATAAGATATCAAGAAAGTTCCAGATTAGAAAGAACACTTTATATTGCTTATAAGTTTGTAAAACTTTTGTATATAAAGCACTGTCTGTAATAACTATTTGTAATAACCGTTATTGTAAATTGCATTATTGTTTGTGTATAAAAATACATTTGTATTAAAAAAGAAAACTGTTGTGTATCAATCTTGTTGGCAAATATCATAAATTGGAGATATATCGGCATTTACTTAACTACTAAATCTAAATTACATTTTAACTCAGTTTTATGTTATTTGAAATTCTAATACGTAACATCTGTCATCTGTGCCTCGCCCTCCAGTGGCACAGCGGCATGCTGCGGACTTACAACACTAGGAACCAGGTTTCGATACCCATGGTGAGCAGAGCACAGATAGCCCATCGTACAACTTTGTGCTTAACTTCAAACAAACAAACAAATATCTGTGTCTGATAGTCAAATAATGTTTTTCACCAACAAATTGTTTTATCATTTTCTCAATTGTTGTCATTGTCGAATTAGTTATAAAATGTAATATATTAATTTTTTTATTAAACTGGCAATGTTTATTGTTGATACAGGATTTCATTAATGTAGAGTTTCATCGTGTTATTGATTTCGATAAGCTGTTAATTTGATGTAATTGTTTGTAAACCTAATCAAATATTACAAGAGTGTATAGTGTTCTTTCGCTAATGAAATATATCGCAGGATGTCAGTGCAAGTAGAGGGCCCATAGTCGGGCCACCGCCTGGGGCTCGAGTCACCCTTAATTCGTTTCTGTCGTTATCTCATACTTATGAGAACAATAAAATGTTACACAGTGAAAACAGACAGGAGGTGTCAGAGCTATAATATCTTTGTGTCTGTTTACAAAAAGGCAATTACCTTGATTCTAGGTCTGATATACCGCTTATGATTCTGAATCTAACTTTTATTCATAATATTATGGTTCTGTATATGAAAATTGAAATACTATTTAATAATACTCGGTCTAAAACTGTATATTAAACTTCGGTCTAGGTCTAATATACTGTGTAGGGATTCTAGATAGATCTCTAATATAAAGTATATGGATTCTAAATATTGATCTAATATGCTGTATAGGGATTATAGATCGAGGTTTACTACACTGTATGATGATTTTAGATCTACGTTTAATAGACTGTTTAAGATATTTTAAATGTCTAGGTTATTATATTGGGTAATGATTCTGGGTTTAGGTCTAATATACTGTTTAACGACTATATAAAATTATAGCTTGGTTTAGAAAACAGCGTTGTGTAAAATATCTTATTGAAAAATAGATAAAATAACGACCCGGCATGGCCAGGTGATTAAGGGGCTCGACTCGCAATCTGAGGGTCGCGGGTTCGAATCCCCGTCCCACCAAACATGCTCGCCCCTTTCAGCCGTGGGGGCGTTATAATGTGACGGTCAATCCCGCTATTCGTTGGTAAAAGATTAGCCCAAGAGTTGGCGGTGGGTGGTGATGACTAGCTGCCTTCCCTCTAGTCTTACACTGCTAAATTAGGGACGGCTAGCGTAGATAGCCCTCGTGTAGCTTTGCGCGAAATTCAAAACAAACAAACAAGATAAAATAACAAGGATTACTGTAATAGAAAATATCACAAAACCCGCGTGGCGCTTGGAAATTACAACTGTTTCAAATATTTCCACATTTAGGTCCCAAACATGGTCGTTCGACAAAAACAAACCTTAGTACGCTGAAGTCTGAATTCCTACGTGAAAACGAATGCAGGCATACAAATATTTATATTATAATTATGCCTAAAACCAGAAACACGTGTAAACATCCTACCTTCGGCGAGGTAGCTATTATATTTAAGTTACACAAGCAGTCAAGACTAATGCACTTAGAATAAGTGTTTTCTTAATTGTAGGTTTCCACGAAGACGGTGACCCATGGGTCAGGAAAAAGGAAACTACACAATAAAGGTGTACACGTTCTTCACGTTTAAGTTTTAATCCCTGTTGCTACAGGCGTCCAGTCTACATAATCTCTGGTGTTTGTCGACTCAAAAAGAGTGATCCTGATAAGATCCAACAACCCTCAAAGAGAACAACATACCAAAGTAAGTAAATTGGCCGCTAGGTGTCTCAGCATATAAATACACGTTTGGTGCGTTCACCATTATTATCGGAACATAAGATCTGAAACACAAAAAGTTAACAAACAAATCTGAAATAAGGGACGTTGACTCTATGAGTATTGACACGCGTGTCTTTTAGCCTATATGAAAAAAAGATTAAAAACATGTTCAGCTAAATATGTATAATGCTAGTTATGAACAAAAAGCTAAAGTAACCGCATTTTAAGTACTCTACCCCCTATATTTCTCGTCTAGTCTTACTAGACACGCCCAAGGATTTATTACCTAGTGCAACAGTGTATATTCCCAGGGAGAGCCGTTTGAAGGGTCACGAAATGAGCACAGTACAATAATCATCCAGCCCTGGTAGAAAAATTAAAAATATGTAACAATAAAGTCAAAATGGGTGAATCAAACAAGAACGTGAATTTCAGTATTGACGAATTGCCTTCTAAAATTTAAAATATTCAGCGTTTCAAGTACTTGGCATTTTCAACTTGAATGACACCTTAAACTTACATGAACTAAACGGTCAGTTTAAAAGCCTAGAGGTTCAGGCAGACCCGGCTCCAAATTAGAATTGCTGCCTACGTAGCAGGATGGAATGTCGCTTTTATAACGGATCTACAGCTGAAAGTGCGAAGTGAATTCACGTGCATATCGCCACATCGAACTGGACCTTCTGATCCGCAGTCAGCACGCTAACCACTAACTAGATCACGCCAGGCACATAAAATAGTAAAGTTCTTAAATATAGCTTCAGAGTGTGTTCTCAAAGATTCGAAGGTTTTTCCATCCGCTTCGCAAGAGAGAAGACATATAGTTTCACGTGGTATTTGAAGCGACCTTATTTCTTAAAACAGTCTACAAACCCTCTGAGAAAGTCGAAGCGAAAATGTCAGTGAATTTCTAGTAAAAACGATTACTGAAACTTTAATTCTCACTAAAACAGTTTGAAGTTTGAAAACTATGTGTTCAGGAACATGAAGCGCAAAATATGCCTTGTTCACAGTTGAATGTACAGATATATATACCGTTATATATATTTTGGTTTTCAACCTGAAGCAGTAGAAAAACAAATAAATGATACATAATGTCGCTGCATCACTTATGATAAAACCTCAACGTTTTAATAATCGTATAAACTAAATCTACAAACGAGTGTATAGGGACTACGGTATAGCCATTAATATACGTAATAAGCTTAACGATTCCTTGAACAAATGCAGCGCTACATGAAGAAAGGATTGCAATTTAAACATAATTCATGCAATATCATAACGGCACATGTGATCTCTTAATGGAATGTTATTTAGGGTGCTTGAATAACAAGTGGCATATACGTCTCTAATGTAATTATGAAGTAGCATTCAATCCTTTCTCATCGATTTGTAGTATAAAAAAAAGTATACTCTCAGCCTATTCTACGTAAGTAACATTCAGTGAAATATCTTTTCTCATATCGTTTATTCAGTATAAATGTCAATGTTATGAAAGATTACGTAATAGAGAGATACACCATAAGGTTTTATACGAAGTCAAAGTTTTTAAATTTTGAATCCTTTAGAAACTTAGAAAATGTGTTAATTCTATCAGTCTTCTCCTTTCAAGTTCTGAATATGTTTTGATCCTTTCATGTCTTTGAACCTTTTTTTTTCATCCTACATTAGTTAACTCATCACCAGCTTTCAAGAAGATAAGTTCAGACATTTTTTCTCTAGTGGCCGTGACCTATTATGTTTATTTCATGCGTCATGTATAAAGAACGTCCATAAAATGACACCTGTAAACTGAACCAGTACTTTTTCACAACTTAGCTAATTATTTATTTTAAGCGGTTGCAAAACTGGCCACATTTCTGCTCCATCTTTCAAAGTTTCAACACGTGTGGAATTACATATTTATTTACATCTATTTCCGCCAGGTGGCATGAATGACTAAGCCCTAGTGGCATCTGTTTCAAGAAATGTTTTGACAGTTGCATGGTTGAAAGAGCAAACAGCATTCATCATCACACTCGTATATATATTATCCCATACATGTTCGATTACACACCAGCTTACACAAACCCAATGGTCAGAAAAAAACCTTAACCTAACAGTATATCTAATAATTGTTTTTCGCAAAAGTTCTTTTTAATAAAATACAAGAAATGGGGAAGAATGTGAACACTTCTAGATCTTTGTGATTTACTATAAAATTTCATCTATTCATAATTCCAAGAAGTGAGAAAACGTGACAAAAAGTGGTTAAAACTGAGAGAATTTAAGCCAAACTTTCTTTTTCTTCACGATTTAATAGAATGCATGATAGTTTTAAAACTGTGAAGACTCACGCTCTCATCCGTTAATCATGTAATTCTATTTATTTCAAAACTGTTATATTTGATGTGCCAGTAATACTGTTTTATACACATGGTATAACCGTATCGGGTTTGTTGTTTTCAATCTGATCGTCACCTTATGCACACATGGACTAAATGACCAGGTCAAGACACCTTTAGGATTAAAGAGTAGCCATCCCTGATTTTGAATCGTTAACCAAAAGGAGGACACATAACCAGTAGCAACTGTCGTCACAAGGGCTATTTTCCGGTCCTTTGAACCCATAGTTGAAAGTGTTTGTTTGTAATTAAGCACAAAGCTACACAATGGGCTATCTGTGCTCTGCCCACCACGGGTATCGAAACCCGGATTCTAGCGTTGTAAGTCCGCAGACATACCGCTGTGCCACTGGGGGGTAGTTGAAAGTGTGAAGCGTGATTAGTGGTATAACGGTGCGCACCTTGGACCTTCAGATTCGCAGCTCCGAGCACTAACCAATAGGCCACTCTCCTTGTTCATGTGACAACACTAACCAATAGGCCATTCTCCTTGTTCATATGACAACACTAACCAATAAGCCATTTTCCTTGTTCATGTGACAACACTAACCAATAGGCCATTCTCCCTGTTCGTGTGACAACACTAACCAATAGGCCATTCTCCCTGTTCATGTGACAACACTAACCAATAGGTCATTCTCCTTGTTCATGTGACAACACTAACCAATAGGCCACTCTCCTTGTTCATGTGACAACACTAACCAATAGGCCATTCTCCTTGTTCATATGACAACACTAACCAATAAGCCATTTTCCTTGTTCATGTGACAACACTAACCAATAGGCCATTCTCCCTGTTCGTGTGACAACACTAACCAATAGGCCATTCTCCTTGTTCCTGTGACAACACTAACCAATAGGCCATTCTCCCTGTTCGTGTGACAACACTAACCAATAGGCCATTCTCCTTGTTCATGTGACAACACTAACCAATAAGCCATTCTCCTTGTTTATGTGACAACACTAACCAATAGGCCATTCTCCTTGTTCATGTGACAACAGTTCACGTAGTTTATACCCAGATTTAGCCTTAAAGGTTTGCAAATCAATATTGTATTATTTGGTTTATGAAGGCTAGCTTATTTTCAATGTATGTGTGAGAAAGTGTACAATATTGTATACTTTTAAACTGAACAATTCCCATAATATCACGTGCGCTTAAAACTGTAAAACAAAATAATATGATAGGATAGTTGGCAAGGGTATCGGTAGTTTTTAGAAATGAAATATTCTATTGGTCGGGATCTAAGTAGTATAAAATTATTATTATAACGATAAGTCACGAAAAATAACGTGCTCCTTAGGTTATTAGTTAAAAAACATATTAATAGAGGAAATCTATTAATACTCTTCCTTAGAAAAAAAACATTTCTTCAAGTTTCAAACTGTGCTATTTCGTAGTTTAGTATTCGGCGCGTAGAAAACGATGTTATTATTATTTATTTCTGATAGAACTAATTTGAAATGAGGGATTAAGAGTACTCGTAAAGTAAAATCTACTTAAGATGTTTCGTGTTTTCTCCTAACTTCAAATCTACAAACATTACAGTTTTTCGAATAATTATACAATATTATCTTTGTAGTAAAACAAATAATTTCACACGTGCTGAAAGCCCCAATAAATATTTCAGAACTACATATACAAATATTATGATTATATTAACTGAAAAGAATCAGTTTAAAATAAAAGAAAATGAAAATAACAAAAACAAATAGTAACTACTTCTAGACAAGTTATGATACAAGGAATTGTGTTCTTCAAGACAAAAAATACAACACATGAGGACTGGTTTTTCTTCAACACAAAAATACAACACATGTTGATTCTGCCTTATATAACACACTGTAATCAATATAACCATATTTCTTACAATTATTGATTATTATTGATAGAAATAAAAAATTAATTTAAAAGATTACAAGTACCTACGCAGCAGGTTGTTGCCAACTAATAAAATACATCAAGGTAAGGAAAATATTTACTTTATATACTTATATATAAGTAATATAGCGTGTTTTAGTTTATGTAATCTATAAATCAAGTCAATCTATAGTCCTGTATGTAATATTTAGTCTACAACGAGCACACACAACATACGAATCAGTAAAGACCAGCCGCAGCGCCATCGCTTGGCATAAAACTAATATAACAGTGTTAATACTTAACCGTCAGGTAATATTGATGAGGCATAACATCGTTCAGTTACAAAACTATTCAAAACTAGCTTCAGAAAATCTTCACGAGACAAATTCTCGATGAGGAAAATGCCCTACCTGTCCCTTTGCCCTGGCATTTCTGCTTTTAGATAATGAACTTCTTTTGTCTTGAAGAGAAACCAATCTTCATCTGTTGTATTTAGTCTTGAAGAGAAACCAATCATTGTATGTTGTGTTTTGTTTCGAAGAGAAACCAATATTTATGTGTTGTGTTTTGTCTTGAAGAGAAACCAATCATTGTATGTTGTGTTTTGTTTCGAAGAGAAACCGATCTTTATGTTTTTAGTTTTGTCTCGAAGAGAAACCAGTCCTGCAGTAGCGATTCCCTGCCCCACCAAAATAAATTTGCTTGGAGTGCTTCCAATTGATGTAGTTGTTGAAACAAGTGTGCATGTACACACAACGCTTGCCATTAGAAAGATGGAGGTTAGTGACTTAAATATTTGAAATACATTAAAATGTTTGACAGGAAGTGTCACTCAAGATTACAACTGTAAAGTGTTGATGTCTGGTTTGCAAAACTGACTAAACACATTAACCCTAGAATCTAGAGCCCACTGACGTTTTATACGGATATTGTCTAAACTATCTATATACTAAATTACCTGTGGATACATGACATCGTTGGTTACATGGCCACTATTAACATTGTGTCACACATTAAACAAAAACATTATATAACTTTTCATATGTAAAACTTCTATTATTATTATTATTCACTTTCTTAAGCCCCCCCCCCACAGTGGTACAGCTGTATGTCTGCGGACTTACAACGCTAGAATCCGGGTTTCGATACCCGTGGCTGGCAGAGCCCAGATAGCCCATTGTGTAGCTTTGTGCTTAATTACAAACAAACACTTTATTAAGTTTAAGCCTTCTTTGATAATTAAATATGACAATTAGAGACACCGTTATATTCAAGGCAGTAAACTAAGTTAATACTAAGACTACACGTTAAGATTTAAAGTTTCTTTAACCCGTGAACGACGGAAAATAATTATTTACTAATTAGTTTAAAACCCTTATCAGTGTCATTACAAATGTATAATTGTACTTGCAGTAGTCTGCTTTAACTCTTAATGTGTGATAATAAATGTAATACTGTAATGTGCATATAAAAATGTTCCCTTACGCCCAAGTTAAGTAGGCTGTTTTATAGCTTTAACATTTGTGGATAATAACCAGTAGGTGTACAAACATTAGATATATAGTACTTCAGTTGGAAAGCAATGTCTTCTATGATATCATATTGGTATTTAGAAATCTGTGTAATAAGTATATCTATCCCACTGACAAGTAACCCTAACATTCTGCTAATTTAAGTATTACCTTTTGTTGGCGAGCTGTTATATGATGGGAGAGCTTTGACAATATTCATATTAATACGATAATTTGTTAATTTACAGTTTTTAATATTTTTCTTAAAAGTCAAGGTATAATTACTTGTCGTTCAGATGTCAAGTTTTCAAATACATCAACAATTCATTACACCTTTTTATCATATTACGTATATTTAGATACTAGCTGGAGTACCCGTCCAAAAATTCGTTTATAAAAAAAGGATAGGAAATTGAGCTTCTATTTTTATTTCCTTAAAACAGTAAACCTTAAAAGTGCAATAAAAATACATAAAGACACCAATATTGAAAAGAAAGACATACTGTCTTCAAGAATTCTATCAATATGAAATTAGACGGGGGGTCCAACCCCCCTCATGTCATCCTGTATCCCTGTGTCCAAATGTGCTGATTTGGTAGTTCTTCCGAAGTTAGATATGAAATTAAATGAGGGGGTTCAACTCCCCCCCTTCACGACCTTCCTCGTGTCATCCTGTATCATTGTGTCAAATTTGGTGCTGATTGATCACGAAATGTGGAAACGTACAAGGAATAGATACATACACATATGGACGTTTATTTATACAGAAGATGGGGGTTTCAACCCCGCCCCTTCATTATCTTCCTCATGTCACCCTGTATCACTGTGTCAATTTTGGTGCTGATTGAAATATGAAAATATGGAAAGGAACAGATATGAAACGATAGACAGATATAAGACTGTGTATTTCTTCCCGGGCACACACTTTGCTTTAAATAGTAGATATAATAACTACCGGCAATATCTACAGGCAAATCTACATTCGTACAGTTAATATAAACTTCATATAATCTGAACATGTGGACAAAAAAAAACTACTACTACTAGTACAATAGGTTTGTTTGTTTTTCGAATTTCGCACAAAGCTACACGAGGGCTACCTGCGCTAGCCGTCCCTAATTTAGCAGTGTAAGACTAGAGGGAAGGCAGCTAGTCATCACCACCGATCGCCAACTCCTGGGCTATTCTTTTACCAACGAATAGTGGGATTGACTGCGACATTATAACGCCCCCATGGCGGAAAGGGGAGGGGAATCAAACCCGCGACCCTCAGATTGCGAGTCGAGCGCCCTAGCCACCTGGCCATGCCGAGCCGTAGTCCCATAGGGACCTTATAAATGTTTTTTACGCTTGAACATTTTTTTTTCAATAACTAATGCCTCCCAGCGGTATGTCTGCAGATTTACAACTCTAGAAACTGGGTTTCGATATTCGTGGTAGGAAGTGCACAGATAGCTCGTTGTGCAGAGTTGTGCTTAAAACTACAAAAACAAACAAACAAACAATAACCGAAAATATAATTTTAACAATAAAATCCTAGAATTTAATTTTTATGATAATCTTATACCAATTTCAAACATCAAATCTTCCATCGAACCAGTGTTTTCGTTATAATTTATAGAACAGAAATTACATTGGACACCTGATTGCGCTGAGCTTTTTGCCACAGTAGCAATGGCGGCCTCTAAGTACAAAGAAGTCACATGACGCGCAGTCTATCTTCTATGGTGATTTCACTCAATTTTGTTTTGATCAAATTTTTTAAATTGAGTGTTTAACAGGCAAACATATAAAACTACTCTATCTGAAGCAATATGAGGACCACCACCAGTAATAAACGGTGTAAAAAAATTATTAATTTAAGGTTTGGAGAATAGATTATGTGAAAAAATACACATGAAACCAGCATGGATAAAACAAAAGGTTCAGTAAGCTGGGATCAGGGAAGCAAGTTGGAAACACAGAAAAAGGAAGAAAATTGGAAACCAGATTCACAGAACACAATAAAAAAACCGTCCTATGTTTTCCACCATTGCAACCCAAAAAAAACATAGTATATCTGTTAAAAACACAGTAATTTTAAACAAAGAACCAAACATAAACAAACGAAAAATCAAGGAATCCATCTTAATTGAATAAAACAACCATACTCTAAACCAACACCCTGGGGTGCCAAGATATCTCTTCTTAGTATTGCAACAGTATCCGGTCATGTGACCTCTTTGTTCCATACTGTATATATATATGTTTGTGTCAGTGTAAACTACTTGTACCTGATGATGACAGAACCTTGTCGGAACGTTGTACATTTGCTGTTATGTTAAACTTATATTAAAGTTTTCTTCATTGCCCATTCAAGCCGTCTCCAAGCGTTATTAGAGATAGCAGTATTGTGAGTACTCAGTTAAAGACACAAAATGATTACCGAGACATTACTGAAAGAGGAAAGTGGACCAACGCCAGGCTTACTTCTGTTTTTCTATTCAGTTCATTTATGTATAATCGTGTTAGCGACTAAATGCATAAACTTATTTAGTATGTTACTCATTTCTATAAGCGAGAAACGTGTGCTCATTTTTCATTACGGCGTGTAAATACATGGAAGCGTATGTCATTAATCAGCTTTAATACGATGTTGCGCTGCCATGGTGTACAATCAGTGCAAACCTAATTCGCTTTGGCGACAATACAGCAAGGTGTTAGGAATTCGATGACGAGGAACTCACTTTGAGACTAATAATGGCTGGAGACGGCTT
>NW_013666268.1:77133-83248 GCF_000517525.1 Limulus polyphemus
ATTGCAAAGTTGAATTGAGAAAGAATAAACTAGTTTTATTTAAGAAAGAACTTGTATCGCTGAAGTTTCTCGGAAAGAATTTTTACGAGTAATTAACAAACGACCAAAGACATAACAATATCATTCGATTCTTATGCAAGTTTATTATGCAAAAGACCATCAATAAACCGTCATCATACTTATACAAATAGCTGTGATGATATTACCAGAGCTATTTGTATAAGTATGATCACAAGTTGAGAGTTTTAGCTTCTTCAAATATCATCTATTTCACAATACACATCTTATCAGTTGTTTCATCACACGGTAAAATTTTAGTTACTCACCGCTTCTACAAAAACGTCTCCTACTTTCTGTTTGGTATCCCAGTTGGCCAGGCGTTGTCGAAGCATCTCCAGAAAACTCTCGTGATGTACGAGAATTTCCGGTATTTGGTGAAATATTTCATCGACGAGATATGAATCCACAATCCCCGCGTTCTCTGGACTTTTTAAAGGTTTCATATATTTCTGAAATAAAAAGCATCGGTATTAAAATGCTACATCCGCTAAATTTATGAGAATTAATCGTTTACGATTCTTATACAAAATATATGTTATATGTTAGTTTTATGATCAGTCTGAGGCCAGGCCAGTCGTTAGTGTTATGACTGTATTGACTCTGACTTTATTTGTTTTAGAGCAAAGTCAGTCACGTTGAGCTATCTGTTGTGTCCACTGCGAAGAATCGAACCCCGGATTTTTAGCAATGTAAGTCCGTAAACTTACTTCCGTCTCACAGAGGGACTTCAGCGTTATGATTTCCATAGAATGAAAATTAGTGCCATGTGTTATGCCATTAAATGAATGAATATTAGTGTTACTATTACTACGTTAATGGTAACTAGTGTTATCAATACCATCTATACGAATGTTAATAATATAATTATTACATTAATAGGTATTAGTGGTATATCACTAT
Organism: Limulus polyphemus; assembly: GCF_000517525.1. Lineage (NCBI taxonomy): Eukaryota > Metazoa > Arthropoda > Merostomata > Xiphosura > Limulidae > Limulus > Limulus polyphemus. The sequence goes on from NW_013666268.1 coordinate 78,094, forward strand.
ATAAATGGACTTAAGTATTTTTATCTTTCTTATGGACGAACCTTAAAGATTGACATTAGAGATTAGCGTGCCGGGTCGTAGATCAAATAGTTCAAGGTATGAGACGCGATATCGCTGAACACACTCCGGACTTTCATTTGTGGAAACGTTACAAAAGTGACATTTAATCCCGTTGATTATTTTAAATAATTACACAAAGGCCTTGTGGTGGTAGGTGCTGTTGGGTGATTGCCAGTAGTTCAAAATTAAGGATGGCTTTACCCGAATCCTAGGGTCAACCTAGGGCTGGCAGATAACCCTAAGTAAGTTTGATTTTTATTTTAATTCGGTCTGAAGCTAGAGATATCGTCGTTACACGAACAGATTATATGATTATTACAACATACGCAGACTTAAACGTTGATTACTATACGAATAAACCACATATACCGTCACACCAAATATGCTCGCTCTTTCAGCCGTGGGGGGCGTTATATGTGACGGTCAATCCCACTATTCGTTGGTAAAAGAGTAATCCAAGAGTTGGCGGTGGGTGGTGATGACTAGCTGCTTTCCCTTTAGTGTTACACTGCTAAATTAGGGGCGGCTAGCGCAGATAGCCCTCGTGTAGCTTTGAGCGAAATCCATAACAAACAAACAGACCTAAAGCAATTTAAAAGTAAATGATTAATTGATGAAAACAATCCTTTATAACAAACTGACTAGGGAAACTAAACCTTATAAATCAATACACCATAAAACATAAACGTACAATGATTAAAATTAATCCAGTCATCTCTCTCCCTAATAAACATATTTTTCGTCTTTACCGTATTTTACGGTGTATAAGACGCACTTTTTTACCCCTAAATTTGTTGTCAAAATCTGCTTGCGTCCTAGACACCGAAGGTATGAATAATATATATGTATATATACGATACACACAAGCCATGTGTAAATATATTTGAAAAGGCATGTATAGTTTAGTTCAATTGAATGTGTTATTTATAACAATAGTAGTTTTTTTTCTTTTAAAAATATAACTATTTATAATGCTCTCTAAATAATAAAAAATAAATTATAGTAATGGATGAGAGTGAAAAAGCTTGTAAATACACGACGATCCCTGTTTAATGTGAAGCAGAATAAGGCCGTTTCAGACCTAACTTTAACAAATAAAAAATCGTTTTTGAGTGCTTGCTTTGGATTCAAATGTGCAATCCGCTTGACCAATCAGAGCGCTTAATGCAATTAGCGTCGGTAATCGCCTAATCGGTAATTCATTTTTCATTTGATACTTGGCAGTCTGGCACGTGCTTACTGTCAGGTTGAATGCGTCGCCGAAAGCCAAAGTACCGTATCTTAGGCCTCGGGAGCAAAATAGTTGTTTCTTCATTTTTCGGTCTATTTTTTCACCCCTTACGATGTCTAAAGAAAATAGACTGTCAGACACAGCTAAATTTAAATTAAGTGTGATTACTTATGCAAAAGAGCATGGAAACAGAGCTGCCGAAAGATATTTTGGTCCTCCACCAACAGAAAAAATGATTCGTTGCTGGCGCAAACAAGAAGAGAATTGAAAATGATTAAAAGTGATAAACGCAATTTCCGAGGGAAAAAAAAACAAAATTGCAAGATCTTGAAAATAAACTGTACGAATGGGTTGTGGATCAAAGAAGGCAAGGACTATCCGTTTCTACACATATGATAATTTTTAAAGCAAAGAGGATTGCATGTGATAATAGTTTAGAAGATGTTACTGGTCATACATCGTGGTGTTATCGGTTCATGAAACGCAAAGGCCTAGTTATGAGAACTAAACTGAAAATTGCTCAAAGAATGCCCGATGAGTTTGAGATGAAAATTTGTGCTTTTCACAAGTATATTATACAGTTAAGAAAAAAACTCCATTTGAATTATCTCAAATAACAAACATGGATGAAACACCTTTAACATTTGATGTTCCAAGCAATAGAACAACTGATGTAAAAGGTACTAAAACTATTACTGTTAAGACTACTGGACACGAAGAAACGCATTATACAGTGGTGCTAGCATGTTGTGCAGATGGAATAAAATTACCACCAATGTTAATTTTTAAAAGAAAAACAATGCCCAAAGAAAATTTACCCAGCGGTGTCTACGTTCACGTACATGAAAAAGGATGGAGAGATGAAGACGGAACACTACTTTGGTTGGAAAAAAATTTGGTCGAAACGTCTAGGAGGCTTATTAAAAAAGCCTTCTCTCCTCGTCGGGGATTCCTTTAGAGCTCATAAAATGGAAAAAATAAAGGAAAAATCTAATGAGCTAAAAACACAGCTGGCTGTTACATCCGGCGGTTTAACAAGTCAACTGCAACCTCTCGATGTTTCTATTCACAAACCCTTTAAGACTTTCATGAGAGAGGAATGGAACAACTGGATGCAGCAGGAAGATTTTGCTACGACCCCTACAGGACGAAGGAACAGACCGACGCTTGCTCAGATCTGGATGTGGGTGAAGAATTCGTGGGAAAAAGTAAGAAGTGATATAGTGATTAAGTCATTTAAGAAATGTGGTATCAGTAATGCAACGGATGGGACCGAGGTTGACATTCTCTTTGACCATAATATTGGATCCAATGACTCCTTTCCAAGCGACAGTGGAAGCAATGAAGATTTTGTAGGTTTTGAACCAAACTAAATAACAGTAAACCTTTTTTTGATTTATGGAATTTTCTTATTTTGATGTTTTGAGTTCTTTTGTGTTTAGAACAATATATATATACTAATTTTTAAAGTATCAAATTTAATTTTTGTTCAATAAAAATCTTTCAAATGTGACTGTAGCTTTTTTTCCCCAAAACTTTGTCTTCAAAATAGGGGTACGTCTTATATTCCGAAAAATACGGTAATCCCAAAATTATCTCGCTAAGTTCGGACAGCTTATATTTAAGCTGTTCTTAAAATCATATACCAAAATAATCTTCATAATTGTAAAATTAATTCACAGTGTTATTCTAAATTATTTTAATCATTGCATTGTAACCAGCAAGAATTAATGAAAATATATATGAAGAAAAAAGGGTATAAGTTATTCATAAAACGTATAAAGACACCAGTGGTTGCTATGAAGATACACACAACTTAATTAAATCACCACTCCCCGAATCATAAATCTGTAGGTGTTCCGAATGTTTGTTGCTCCAGATTAGATTTGATTTTTGATTTTTTATCTTTCTGAGACTAAAGTAATATGAGGAATAGGCCGGGCGTGGCGCAGTGAATGGCATGCCTGTCTGTAGATCCGTGTTTGTTTGTTTTTTTGTATTCGCGTTCGGTTGCCATGACAATATGCCCGCGTTCGGTTTCCATGACAATATGTTCACTTTATATGCTGATTTGGTTATGTTGAAAAACAAACTGCATCCTTTGATGCAACAGGAAACCATCTCATCTGAATGAAGTATACAATGGATTTATTAGAGGGCAATTTAAAAAAGAAAAATTTAATAGTAAGTAAGCTTGGCACACAAACTGACAAATGATAAACAGAAAAGATTTAAGTGTGTGTGTCAGTTAAGGTTTGTGTCATCGCATAACACAATTACAGAAGAATGAAAATTTGTAATATCAAATGTATGACAAGGCCAAACACTCTTCTGAAATATTATCGATCACATTTCTCATTTCATTGTTATACAAATTAGACACTTGATAATTAGTCATGTGACCGGAAATGCAAATTACTGAACAATCAGCTTTGCCACGTATGTATAGTAGTTTTGCATAACTTTATCTCATTTGCAGGTAAACGTCAGGGTGAATCAATTTGATAGAAATGTTTTATTGATACAGACAGTATTACAACATTAAAAAGTAGATAATACATTTTGAAATAATTCAGATACGGAGGCTCCTTCTTTATTATAAACTCGAGTGATTTAAATATATATTTTATTAACTTGATTAACACACAAAATAATAAACTGTTAATTAAAGCTAGACAGAAGCAATTCGATAAAAGTAATCGATTAATAAAAGGCAAAAAAAATAATAACCTTACTAATCATCTCAATATCGTTCTATTTAATATTTCGAATTATGCTTAAAATTAAGTACAAAAGAAGGTGTTTGATATGCCACCTATATAATTCAAATTTGAAGACTATTTTTGTCTTTAAAACAATTATTACAACAAGTTTCTAATTTGAAAATCTAGAACGATAGTAGTGAAGTATTTAATAGTAAAGGTACTCAAATAAGTAGAATAGCCTTATCAATATTTTAAACTGGAGAAAACTGCTTAATCTTAATAAAGAAGAGTTGATATCAACCTAAGTAAAAATTATATAATAGTTATACTGAACCCAAATTACGATGATGAAATAATTCATATAAATTAAATGTATTATATTTTTAAATGATAATAACAATTTGGATGTTATAAAAGGATCTTAGAAAGACTAGAGAAAAAAAGAAAACTACAGAATTGTTCAAAAAATTTGTTTTAAAAATAGTTATTTAATAACAAAACAAGGGCATTTGGGGATAAGTCCATTGGTTAATCAGAATACAGAATTCCTAGGATTCATAAAAAAGGTTGTAGTTAAGCCTAGTTTTTATTGTTTGTTTGCTTGTTTAGAGCAAAGCCTCATTAGGCTATCTGCTGTGTCCACCGCGGAGCATCAAACCCCGGATGTCAGTGTTGAAAGTCCGTAAAATTACAGCTGTCCTACTAGGGGACCCTATTTTCTAATATAGATACATATAATCATTAGTTAGCTGGTATTCAGTTAAATGTTCGAAATTATACTATTTATGAATACACAGTTAAAGATAGTTTTAAATGTTTAAACGAAATGAAAATTTTGCAGTTTTGTAAGGATGTCTAGTCTACAAGTTTTGGTGTGAAATCTTTGTACATTATTATTCCTAAAGAAGAGACTATATAGTTAACAGTGTGAAATCTTTGTACACTAATATCCCTAAATAAGAGACTATACAGTTAACAGTGTGAAATCTTTATACACTAATTCTCCTAATGAAGAGACTATACAGTTAACGGCTGACTTATTATATCGCATTGATACAATATTTCCAAAGAATACGTTTTCAGAAAGTCTTAGAATTTGCTACTAAAGGCTCACATTTTTTATTCTATATCAATATTTATGGGCCCAGCATAGCCAGGT
>NW_013666268.1:83269-91250 GCF_000517525.1 Limulus polyphemus
CCCTCTAGCCTTACACTGCTAAATTAGGGACGGCTAGCGCAGATAGCCCTCGTGTAGATTTGCGCGAAATTAAAAACAAACAAACAAATCAATATTTATGTTAAAGCTGATGGAATAGCAATGGGATCGGGTTAGCGCCATACTTTGGGAATTGATACTTTGCTCTCATAAAAAAACAACGATTAGAAAAATTGTTCGTTGAACTTTAAACCTTTACACTACCGAAAACATATTGCTGGTTTAGTTTTCATGTTTAGTGATCCTCAACATGCAAGTCAGTTTATACAATATCTTAATAATAAATATAAATATATAAGATTTACTGAGGAAACATAAAAAATAACATAATCTTGCTTTTCTCATCACTAGTGCATAGTAACAATAATAGTATTGAAGAATCTGAAATGTATACGAAGACGTGGGTTGTATTGAATGTGAAATGTATAAGACATGGGTTGTATTGAATGAGAACTGTACAAAACATGGGTTTGTATACCTTGATTTCAATAGTTGGATTTCAGAACTGTTTGAAAGAAATCTGGTTACAATTCAATCATCGTGTTTATAAAATAGCTAATACGTATGTTATAGTGTGATGAGAAAAGTATTTCTAAATAAGAATGTTTTTCAAAATAGTATGATTGGCAATATCATACATAATTACTTAGATACGGTTAATAGTGTTAAGTGAGTGAGATTTAATATTCCAAAACACAACATCTATAATATACTGGTAAACATATCAAATGTGACAAATAAATGACAAAAGGTATTTCGTATAGCCTATCCACGTTTATTTAAGAGTATATTTGAAATCTGAAAATACAATGCAAAGTTTCAGGTATATGAATTTAAAAGTATCAGCTTTAAATTAGATATATTAGTTCAACTAATTTGTGGTTAGAAACATGCATAAAGGAACATGCAAGTTGAGTGAAAAACACTAAATGAAGTATACATGATTGTGTGTTTGGCGAATGTGATATTGTTATACATCAACGTGACAAGGAGAGTTTAGGTTTAAAGAAATGTTGATGTTTTATTACTGAAAAGCTATCTACACTCTGTCTACTGCAAGGAATCGAATCCCTGCTTTTAGTGTTATAAGCCCGTAAACTTACCACTGATCCATCTGTTGTCGATTAACAGTTTGAAATTAGAGCTGAAACGAGAGGGGGTTCAGCAGTTAGATTGCTACTAAGGGAACAATGATCACTCTTTGAGTAAGTTAGAATATTTGAAATATATATATAAATTTGAGTTGTTTTCTAAGCAAAGTACAGTTACTCGGACAATGGACAAAGCAGATTTATCTATCCATAACGCTTTAGACGACTGTTAGCTGTCAATTCTGACTTGCTTCAAGCATAGCATACCTGCTTCGAGACCACATCAGATGTTAGCAACCGCAACTGAATGCCGTATCCCTGTAAAAGTAAACTTTGAAATGCCAGCCAGTATGCAAGACACTGTTCATAGCAAGACACAAAGCAGTTCGTTTGCAAAGGGGAAAACAATGCCACAAGCGAAAGAGCTCATTACGAAGCAACATTAATTTCACAAATGACAGATGGATATTCATTTGATGAGAATCTGAAACAGATCCAACCTCTGGCTTCTTCACAGCATATAGTAGTGAAAAACGTATGGTGTGAACAGGAATAAGACCCTTTGTATTGCAATATACTGGAGTAACTGGCCATTACTTTAGTCTATTGAAAGATAATGCGCACTCACCATACTAAATTTTCGACACATTTCTTACTTCAGTATCAGTGATGCATGTGTGGGATGCTCTTGGGAGACGTATCACATCTCGTCACTATAGATACTAAAAATGCTCTGAAAAGAGCTCTTTCAGAAAAGTGATCGAAGATATATCAGGACTTTGCTCAACACTTTCATTTTAAGCATGCAACATACTAAAGTGAGATGTTATGAAATGTAAAGTTTTAAACCTTAAAATCAATAGATATTTAATGGAAACAAGTTCATGTACAACCAAGTAATACTCGAATTAAACCCACGTTTTAATTCAACTTTTTCAAACATAAAGAGAAAGATGAGATCCTCGATGAGTTTATATCCACTGCCATGAAGAAACAGGACGAGATTATTGACATTTTCAACCAAGTAACCACGATAAGGGGAAAAAAATGGAGCATTCAGTATTTAATTTGTTTTTACGAGAAAAGAAAATGAGATCCTCAATGCATTGTAAATATGTTAATGCCAAGGGAAAGACTTAGAAGACCCTTATATCTGATCTTTACTATTTCATTATACTCCGACTGCGCATTACAAACGTTCTGAGACAGGACTCCACTACTGGAGGGAGGAGAACCTATGATTTAGCGAGTGGTAAATTCCTATAGTATATAAATCAATCAATCATTTTACAAACAAAATACATTTGGAAATAAAACTATTAAAAATAAAAGTAATATCATTATCATTCTAAAACTTATTATTTTGAATTGAGAATTATGAAATTTCAGTGTTATTTCAAAAATAATAGCTTAATCTTCAACTCAACATCTCTAAAGAGAAACATTTAAAAAGTTTTATGAGTAGGTTAAAAATACGTTTTATTTGTAAATATTGTAACGAATTTGTTGTTATATATTTATTTTAATGTCAACGTTTGTTTGGATTGAGGTTATATTTAAAAACATACATAGCTTATACTGTTACATATATATTGCGAAACTCCCGACTATTCTCCAATAATTGTTGTAGAAGATTCTCGAGAGTAAGAATCAACAATATATGTATATTCGTAAACACTTGTATTGTTACATAAGAATGAATTTTCTAGAAAACGTTCCCACGGCTATAAATATAACTAACGGGACATGCCAAGTGAATATTATTAGTTCGCTATGGTCAGTGTGCTATAAACTTCGAAAGCTACAACTGTGATTGTTATAATTCTTATCAATCGGAAAACTTAAGATATTTGACCAGGAATATTTATAAATTTCGAATATTACAAACCATTTAACTTCAGTGGATTCACATCGGACAATAGTATTTTTACGAAGACATTATATAAATTCAAGGGTGAAAAACTCAGCGTGTGTGGCAAAGGACAAAGCTAGATAGTTACACGTTAAGTGAAATATATCTCCATCAACTCGTAATCAACTTGCTCATCGTGAACCCTCGATAAGATATCAAAGAAGTTCCAGACTAGAAAGAAGACTTTATATTGTTTGTGAAACTTTTGTTTGTAAATCTTTGTTTGTAATAACTATTTGTAATAATTGTTATTGTAAATTGCACTGTTGTGTATATATTAAAACGTATTTGTGTTAAAAAAGAAAACAGTGTATCAATTTTGTTGGTAAATATCATAAACTGACTATATATCGGCATTTAATTAACTACTAAATTTAAAGTACAATTTAACTACTAGATTTAAAGTATCAATTAACTCAATTTCAGACCATTTAAAATTCTAATACGTAATAATCTTTAAAGACACAAGGATTAAATGTGATGGATATTATGTGAGCAAGCAACAGGATTATAGATAAAGATCAAGTCTGATCAAGTGTATGAGCGGTGAATAGACCTCCCCAAATACGGTTTATGTTGCTGAGACTATTATCACGGTTTATCGAGAGATCGTTTGCTCTGATTTTTATAGTTTCTAAATAAACTTTCTTTCCTTTTTCTTTAGTTTTTGGTTGATATAGGAAAAGAATTTCATCCCAAAGTATTTTGTGACCTGTTTCATACTAAATACGTCAAAGCAGATAACTGGAATTCTCCTCTACGCACGTGACTTTGGTATTCTTTGATTCTTATTTCCGAGGAACGTGACGTTTGTCCTATGTATTTCTCTCCACAGCCACATGGAATGCTATATATGCCTTGTTTTTGTTCCCTTAGTATGGATTCTTTCGGGTTAGGTATTAAGACGTTAATTTTATGTGAAGGTTTGAATACAGCTTTTACATCAATGTTCAAATTATTAAAAAGTCTAGTAATATCACTGGCAATTTGTGGCACTAAATTTGCTGTGTTTTATGTGGTTGATAGGTGAAAGGTTAGGGTTAACATAATATTATTAACGGGTTTTGAAGTTTGGTAAAAAAAAAAACGTATCTATGATGTTGGAGTTGAAACCTCTAAATAGTGCTATGTTCTTTAGGTAGTTCAATTCAATTAGTAAGTCTTCCTTGTTGGTTCAAAGTTGTATAGCATGATTTATGTAGGAGAATACTTTCTGTGATAGGTAGTGATTAGATCTTATGTGTGGCGGCATGGTGACGGAATAGGTCTTCCTGTATACACTGGTTGTAACTTTATTATTTCATCTTTTTTTACATTAACTTCTAAAAAAAAGGGGGGATAACTGTTAGATTGTATCTCATGTGTGAAAATTATGACAGTGGGTTTTCAAGGTGGTTAAGAATTCAATGAAATTAAGTAGAGTACCTTTCCCATGTTGCCATATACTAAAAACATCGTCGACATATCTTAACCAGATTTCAGGTTTCTTTGTGCGTGTGAATTTGTTTCCAAAGAGTTCTTCTCAAACGGACATGTAGAGTTCACTAAGTGTAGGAGAAAGTGAGAAGGGGAGGATCCCATCACTAATCCATTATGTTGTTTGTAAAACTGGCCTTCCTATGTAAAATAAGTGTTGTATATAAGAAGTATTGTGTGAGGTGGTCTCTTACAGGACCGTCGTCTAGTTTTCTCTCGGACGGTATACGTTTTATGTCAAAAGATACTAATATATCTTCGTGGTTGAGTTTGAAGTTTTTGATTCAATTTACAAAGTCTAAAAGAGAGCTTTTAAAGGAATAGGGGTTAGTTTCAAATAGAGGATTCAATCTCTTAACTATAATACTGTCATTTGCTGACATCATTTCCATCACATTTTAAACCTTTGTAACTATATATATATACCCTGTATTGCTTAGTACAGAACATACTTGAAGAAGACAGACCACTGTTCTGTCGAAACACGTAGTATGTTCCACCATCAACAAAACTTTTTCTTATGCTTATAAATCGTTGTTTGCCTACCTATTATTATAGTAATATAATGTGCTTCCTTACTCAACTACCTTTTTTCTTGATGGCCTGGCGTTTAGGGAATTCGACTCGCCATCTGCGAGTCGGGTTCAAATCTCTTCATCGAACCAAATGACGCCAAGTAATTAAACACTTACGTTACAACCAATTCTTTCTTACTATAGTATGTCTTAGGCGAGATGGTTGCCTATACATCATTTGTCCGAGCTTAAAGTTAGGCTTAGATCATAATATAAGCAATTATTAAATAATCTTAAAGTTATTTTGTATAGTAGTCAGTCTCGGTGATTTTACTAACTAAATATTTGTCCTGTTTGATCACGTTATTTGAAACACGCTCAAACTACATACCAACACTATCAGCAATATTTCTCTGTCCAATCCTTTTCTACGTGTTCACTTCTTCGTTTCCAAAGTTACAATAATCACTAACCTCTATATAGTGAAGTAATAATGGCGCTTAAATCTCAATCTGAGGGTCGCGGGTTCGAATCCCCGTCCCACCGAACATGCGACAGCTAGTCAACACCATCCACCGCCAACCCTTGGGATTCTCTTTACCAACGAAAAGAGGGATTGACAGTCATATTATAACGTTTCCACGGCTGAAAGGGCGAGCATGTAAAGTGTAACGAAGCTACAAAATTATTAATAGATTTGAGGTTCTTATAAAAACATGCAGGTTTTTTGTCTAATAAAACTTGTTTTTAATCTGTTTTGATTTTTAGGATATACGAAACTTCATACTTCAAACCTCCCATAAGGAATGTAGCACATATTATATCTAAAACTCTAATATATGTAAGTGCGTGTGTATTTACTACAACAATATAGGTGTGTGTGTGTATATATGTGTATATGTATAATGTTTTGAATAGTCATAAAAGCAACATTATATATATACATACATACACAAATAAAACTTGACCAATACCCGTAAAAGGCCAGGAGGTTAGGGCGCTCGACTCGCGATCTGAGAGTCGCGGGTTCGAATCCCCGTCACACCAAACATGCTCGCTCTTTTAGCCGTGGGGGCGTTATAATGTGACGGTCAATCCCACTATTTGTTAGTAAAAGAGTAGCCCAAGAGTTGGCGGTGGGTGGTGATGACTAGCTGCCTTCCCTTTAGTCTTACACTGCTAAATTAGGCAAGATCCCTACATGACTGTCGAACGAATACTTAGTTTAGAGTCATATTTCTACAGGAAGGGCATTTTTCCTTTGGCAAGATCATCTGGTTCCGTTTTGTTTTGTTTAACGTCATTTCAAAAAACGTAGTTACTTTGGGTAGACAGTGATCGTCATAGTATAAATAAATAACAAACTGATTACACAGTAAGGTTTTCCAGGCTTTAGCTCCTGCCAGAAACACTTAGACCCACCCAAAAAACATTACAAAGAGACTCAAAATTAATTTTTCCATTACCAGTTCTTGTTATCATCTCATAAAGATATTGTCTGTGGTCATGGCATCGAAACGCGTTGGGAATATTTCATCTATCAGACAAGATCCAGACGCCGATGTCAAACTGTCCAGCAACTAAAGGGAATCAGTTAATGGTTAGGAGTTGAGTGCTTGAACCCACAACGTCTCAACTCCTACTGCCTTTCGCTGTCTGCAGTCAATTTTGGGAAAGCAGTTACCTTTGTTCTAATATATAAAGACGCAAAGCCGTCCGTCTGTCACGTCGATATCTCGATCATTGCCGTACCGATCAACACGAAAGTTGCACGAAACGACGGTGCTTTCTGCCGCGACAAGTAGGCTTGTCTTTTTAAAATTCTTCCAGCCGTATATATATCTAAAACGGACTATGGCTACTTTAGGCATATAATTAGATTTGAGGGAAGGTTGATGAAGATCGTGATGGGTAATAAACTCGAACCAGACCAGGTATTGCTGGCACACACAAAAATCATTATCATTGGCTGAAATTCCCCATTACGTTTGCTTTGTTGTCAGGGAGACATACTGACACAACATCACCAAATTTTGTCCAATCAGAACCTTCGGTTATAAGTCTATAATAATCCGCATGTTTTACCCGCAGCACATTTCAATTTTGCAAATGCCCAAATTAATGGGCGCTTTTTCAGCTCAGCAGGCCAACAAAGCAAAAATTAGGAAAACAGTCCAAAGTAGAAATATGGCTTTGAGAATCAGTTTTTTCACATGTTTCAATCTATAACGATTTATCAAAAAGAACATTTGAATATAACTTAAAAATATACAGAGGTCAAAATGTTAATCAAAACAATACTTAAAGGAGATGCCCAAATATACATAAAAACATTTTTGTTTCGTGAAATACTAGAAATAAGATAGTCATTCTCCATACATATATTGTTACTAGATTATAATTAATTTTTAAGATACATGTTCATAAAACATTTATTTAGGTATAATTTTGAGAAGAAAAATTAGTCATTATTTCCCGTCATATGATGGTCATTCAGCTTATATTTAGATACAACCTCAAAGTAGAAATAAACCACCCTAAATTTCTACAGTGTAAAATTTCCAACTTCCACACTGTAGAAATATAGGGTGGTTTATTTCTACTTTAAAGTTATTTTATATCTAGGTGTTAAGGGTAACTGCTTCCCACAACTGGCTGCAGTCAGCGAAAGGCAATAGTAGTTGAGATGTTGTGGGTTCAAGCACTCAACTCCTGTCCCTTAACTGATTTCCCTTACTTACTGATTACATTGACATCGGAGTCTCGATCTAGTCTGATAAATGAAATATCCCCAACGCGTTTTGGTGCTATGGGCACAGACATTATCTTTGAGTTTTAATGATGACAACAATGATAATAGGAAAAATTAATTTTGATTTAGACTCTCATAGTAATATTTTTGATTTATATTAATTTCATCATTATTGTTTTATACTGCTGATTAAAATATCGCCTATTTACAATTAATG
>NW_013666268.1:92132-120205 GCF_000517525.1 Limulus polyphemus
ATTTAAATTATCAGTTAACTCAATTTCAGACCATTTGAAATTCCAATACGTAACAATATTTACTGACCAAACGCTTTTGAATATTTGATTGCACAGATTTATATTTGTATAGAAGTAAGTTATTTTATTTTATTTTTGAAATTCTAAGTCCAACTTTGTTGTTTTTAATAAGAGTGTCTTTTTGTTTTTATCTCTCTATCTATACCAACTTTGGCATTAATATTAAAATATCTTTTTTTATCTATCTTTCTGCTACCTTGCTATATAGTCTGTAACCCTTCGAATTATAACCTGAGTATTAAATGTATGTGTGTACACATATGCTTTTTTCCGTATACCTGGACAACATATACGTGTGTGTGTGAGAGAAAGAGAGAGCGATCACTCGTGAGTGGGTACTTTCGAAAATTACACATAATATACACCTTGAAGTCCGGAGCTCGAAGAGCTGACATCCGCCTAGCTATTATCAAATATTTTAGAATTCGTCTATGCAATTGCAAGAATCACGTGACACAACTTAATAAATCCCGAGAAAAATATTAACGTTCCATGTGCTCGTGGTACAGTTTTTTTTTTTTTTTATTTTGGATACAGAAACTAATTAAACTGCATTATGCTTCATGGTTGTGTTCAGATCGCAACAGGATTTGAAATTATTAATATTTTAAATTCTACTTTCTTCTAAGAAATGATTTAGTGCGGTAGTTATCTTTAAAATATGATTCAACGACATGTGATCTTGCCCTCAAGCCAGGTCTCGGATCTCCACAGAAATCACTTGTGTTGCCTCTAACCAAAAAGGATTAGAATACATCATTCTTTTACCTGTATTTATGAACATTACTGTAGCATCCAATTACACCTTGTAATTAATGAGTACATAAAATATATAGTCTCAACGTAAACTAGTAATGTATTATGAATACTACTAATGTTATTTGAAAATATTGAACGTTCGTCACAAATGGGTAAACAATGAACTTATTCTATGATTATTGATTTTTCAATTTCACAAACTTTCGGTCCTAATTCCCTACAGGTAAGCTTTCGTGTATGCCATATAAATTGCCGAGCGCACTGCACGGTAATGACGCCAGAAGCTTAGGAAATCAAAAAAAATAATCGCGGTGAACGTTTACCGAGTTATTTATTTCATTATTTTGTTCCACTTTGTGAGTCTGGTGAAAGATTTAATGACTGGTTTTATGGAAACCTTCCTACTTTCAAATATTAACAGCTCAGGTCTTTCTATATAACTCAAAAGCTAGATACTGTTGATTTTGATTTCTCACAGTCATATGCCTGGACATGTATCTGCCTATTACACAATGAGTTATTTGAATATGGAGGATTCGAGAAATTCAAGAAAAAATACGAATGTTCATTCTACTTCTCACACTGCACAAACTATAGAGGCCCGGCATGGCCAGGTGGTTAAGGAGCCCGACTCTCAATCTGAGGATTGCGGGTTCGAATCCATGTCCCACCAAACATGCTCGCCCTTTCAGCCATGGGGGCGTTATAATGAGACGGTCAATACCGCTATTCGTTGGTAAAATAGTAGCCCAAGAGTTGGCGGTGGGTGGGGATGACTAGCTGCCTTCCCTCTAGTCTTACGCTGCTAAATTATGGACGGCTAGCGCAGATAGCCCTCGTGTAGCTTTGCGCGAAATTCAAAAAACAAACAAGCACAAACTATAAGAAACAGTCAATGTAGCACAAAAACAGCAGGTAAATATAAAAAGGTTCTTACTTATATTTGTCAGTATTACAGCTTGCCTATTTTTTTATTAAAACTAACATAATTCCAAGTTAAACATGCTCCATTTTTTTTTTCTATACATCACCTTTTCTTTCATAAAAAAAACAGCCTGAAAACATCATTTCTAGTGACATGTTTGTTCTGCCGTAATTAGCTTACTTTATGCCTGTGCGTTCTGAATACATCACTCAGGTGCTCAATGTAAATTCGATGAAAACCTGCACATGTGTATTTCCAAAACTACATACATACAACACATCGTTCATTTACAAAAGGTATATTATTGCACACAAATTTACAGTGGATTTAAAAGTGAGTGTGGGTGGTCTAATGATTAGACTATGAATCCTAAGGTTCGCGGTTAGTGTCTTGTTGCAGCAAAAAACGCACTCCGCTCTTTCGGGCCGTAGGTACACTATTATTAGAGTAACGGTTAAACTATACATTTGGTTAGACATCAGTAGCCTAAAAGATGGCGGTGGGTACTGCTACTAACTGCCTTATCTCTAGTTTATAAGCTTAAAATTAGACATGACAATGCGGACAGTCCTTTAGTACCCTCGAGTGAAATTTCTTAAACAAACAAACATTGCAATTAATTTTAGTCCGTCAGGATTGTAAATTTCTTGAACGAATTAGCAAAAAGTAAAAATTATGAATTGAGTTACTTGCTCCCAAGATAAGATTCTAAAATATTTTGCTTTTTCTGTCATAACAAGATAAAGGTAACAGCAAATTACTTGCTATTAAGAGGGAATATTGTTTGATTTTTAAATGATTTTATCAAGGTAAAACAGTTTCGAATGTAGTTTTTAAACCAAAAAATTACATGTAACTTTACTGAATAGTTTATGGAAGATATATTCATTTACCTCTTTTGTAAAGACCCTCTTTACTCATGTCAAAATGATCTTGCCTCTGTTTCCACTTTTTTTTTTCCATAATGATGATAAGGTGCAATATTAAGCGCATGATTACTTTTAACATTACATCACCATGATTACTTTTCGCATTACATCACCAAGATTACTTTTAACATTACATCACCCTGATTATTTTTAGCAGTACATCACTCTGATTGCTTTTGGCAACGTCCCCCCAGTGGAACAGCGGTAAGTTTACGGACTTACAGTGCTATAATCCGGAGTTCGATTCATCGCAGAGCGCAGCATATAGCCATTGTGTAGCTTTACGCTAAACAAAGCAAAAAAATTGGCATTAAACTTTGTTTAAAATGATAATATCTAAACGCTATGCTAACGCAATTTTGAATTCACGTGGAAGCTATTTTAGGATAAAACCATGGTTAAAAAGTTAGTTAAGAAAAATTACAAATTCGTTAAAATACTTTATAACAGTTTACGAACAAAAGCTTTCCATAAAGTTATTTTGTATTTAAAACAGACCCAAAGGTGACGTACTTATATATTGTGTAAGGGAAGTACTCATTTCTTCAGGTAAAGACTGATATATATATGAGTTAGGGAAGACAGGTATGTAGAATATTTTTACTGTCTCGCTCACAATTACTTTTTCTTTCACAAATCCATCCTATTAACTGAAAATTATTATTGAAGCATTAACGACAGTCAACATTGATAAAGACAACTCCTATCTTTTGAATTGTTTATTATTTATTGTTATAGTGAGTGCACTCTCTTTTTCCACCCCTGTAACTTATTATTGAAGCAATATAACGACAGTCAACATTGATAAAGACAACTCCTATCCTTTGAATTGTTTATTATTTATTGTTATAGTAAGTGCACTCTCTTTTTCCACCCCTGTAACTTATTATTGAAGCAATATAACGACAGTCAACATTGATAAAGACAACTCCTATCTTTTGAATTGTTTATTATTTATTGTTATAGTGACTGCACTCTCTTTTTCCACCCCTGTAACTTTCCAATGCAAATTTACCCATCACAATATGAAGCAGCCACCTTATTCACACAATCATCTCGAGGAAGTTTTAGGTCTATGAACTAAATGACGGTCCCTAGCGTCCCTCATAGCGAAAATGAAAGGGTCAGAGACTATAAATATATAGTCATTAGCAGTAATAGCCGTGCACAAAAAAAAAAGTACTTCAATCACAATAGCCGTTTGGAATAATAAGTGTGTGACGATATATATTAGGTATAATATTAGTGCAGAGAATATCTTAAAGCAAATCAAGACAGTATACACATACAAACATTTAAATATTGCAACTGACAATACGAATATTAAGATCTCTAATTTTTATCATCTAAGGTTTCCATATGTTGCAGTTCAATTTTCGTTCTTTTTGTTTATGGCCATCCTCTGAGTGAATAAATTCTGCTGACGAAGAATATAAAATGTAATAAGTAAACACCTTCTGTTTTAACAGTTTTTTTATAAAATGTAAGAGTAAACACCTTCTGTTTAGCAGTTTTTTATAAAATGGAATAAGAAAACACCTTCCGTTTTAACAGTTTTTTTATGAAATGAGAGAAGTAAACACCTTCTGTTTAAACAGTTTTTTATAAAATGGAAGAAGTAAACACCTTCTGTTAAACAGTTTTTTTTATAAAATGGAATAAGAAAACACCTTCCGTTTTAACAGTTTTTTTATAAAATGTAAGAGTAAACACCTTCTGTTTAGCAGTTTTTTATAAAATGGAATAAGAAAACACCTTCCGTTTTAACAGTTTTTTTATGAAATGAAAGGAGTAAACACCTTCTGTTTAAACAGTTTTTTATAAAATGGAAGAAGTAAACACCTCCTGTTTTAACAGTTTCTTGTTGTTGTTTTCAGAACAAAGTGCAAAACAATTTCTTCCCGGTGAGGTGAGAAAATTAAACAAACTAAAGAGAACTGAACTGGTATGACTCATTAAAACAAGTTTTGTTCAATATTTGTTAATCATTTCCAATGCCATGTAACATCTTTTGAGACCATGCATGAACACATATTTTGTCTTTTACCAAAGCAAGAGTTACAACTATGACAGCTTTTTTCATGAAGCTTCTTCATGGTTCTTAATGTTACGTAAACACAGTTTTTTTTTTATTGTAAGGAATGGGAAGCTAGTGTTTGATGTAATTTTATGGTGCAGTGCGTACATAAAACACACATGCTCAGGTACCACAGGCGGGTGTTGTTGTGTGTTTTTTTTTTAGTACGGATCCTCCTCGAGGTAGCTATAGAAGTATTTTGGGATAACGAAGGAGCTTGATCGGTAATTTAAGGTCTCTGTAAATCATAAAGGGGCCTTTGAACCCCGCAGTGGAGGAGCGCGGGTATTTTAAGCTAGTTAATACAATGACAGCAATATCTATAGAATATCATTATAGAGAGAACAAATTCTCAATAGCATCATTTTAGTCAGAGTTCTTTACCCTCAAGAGCATCGCTAAGTAAATACAATTTCTGAAGAGCATCACCACCCTAAGAGTATCCTACTCGAAACTTCTGCTGCTTTGTGCGCTTCATCATGGTATAAATAGCCATCATTCTTATGTAATACCCTCATACTGCGAGCCTTGTTTCTACACTCGTCTTTTTGTCTTTTCTTCAGGTCTCGACACCTTTCCTATGTTTGCTGGCAAACAACTAAAGAAAAAAACAACCACAGCTAAAGAACCTTGATCGTTAAACGAAGAATAGTAAGAAAGGCCTAGATTAACGCAAAGGACAGTCTGAGATTGGAATTGAAAAAGAACATTAATACTCATGGCTCTCATTAGAATATCAATGACTAACGTCTGGGCTTAGGATTGAAAAAAGAATATTCATGCTTATGTATGGCTTTCTTTAGAAAAGCCTCTCAGTGGCTCAACAGTAAGCTTGAGAGCTTATAACGATGTCTACGTTGGGCACAGCGCAAATATCCTATTGTATAACTCTGCACTTAAACACAAACAAACTCTTTGGAATATCAAGATTAACCGCCTGGGCTAGGAGATGCAAACATATATTTATTGAGGCACGTGGTTCTCTGTGGTACGTCAAAGCTAACTATCTGGACTTTGGTCTGAACAATAATAGTTATACTCGTAATTATGTTTGAAACATTAAGACCCAAACAGTCTAGAATCTAAATTAGGGGTTGACAAGTAATATATTTATCATCAATCATAGTTCTCTGTAGAAGATCAAAATATAAACAGTCTGAACTTTGTTGGAAACATGGTTATAACTCATGTTGGAATATCAAGAACAGAATACAAATGGTTAGGGCGCTTGACTCGCAATCTGAGGATCGCGGGTTCGAATCCCCGTCACACCAAACATGTTCGCCCTTTCAGCCGTGAGGATGTTATAATGTTACAGCCAATCCCACTATTCTTGGTAAAAGAGTAGCCCAAGAGTTGGCGGTGGGTGGTGATGACTAGCTGACTTCTCTCTAGTCTTACACTGTTAAATTAAGAACGGCTAGCGTGGATAGCCCTCGTGTAGCTTTGCGCGAAATTCATAACAAACAAACAGAACAAGCAAAAATGTGACATCCTATTTGTAAAATATATTAACCAATAAATGTTTAAAGAAAATCTCGGAGATCAGGTTAGCTTTTAAAAAAAAACTGAACTTAATTACAATAACTCTGAAAGATTGAAAATGTCAATGAATATCTAGTAGAAATGAGAATTGGAATTATATTTTTAATAATTAAAAGCTTTGGAACTTAATTCAGATGTTTTTGAGGGAAGGACACGGCCCTAAGCGTACGTGAAACGAAGACAAGAAAAAGTATCTTCAATATAAGAATATTAAAAATAGGAAAATGAAATATGTTAAATCAGGAAGATTAAAGTAATTATATACAAAATGAGAATCGTGGAATTTAGATGAGCCTATACAATAATTCAACTTCAACACATGGTTGTGGAAGGTTCTAAACACTTACATTCACCAGAATCTGGAGAGACTCCACATAAGATTTCTCTGTGTCGTACAATTCTCCTACCACGTGTGTTCGGGTATCCTATGTACAATAAAAAACTCAAGTATGAACATAAATCAAAATTACAAAAAAAGCATCTTTTAATTTTTATGACTTCGTTCTTATTATTCACTCGTCTCTTACGTTAATCTTGTTGAACTGAAGTACCAACACAGTTAGGTTTGTGTTGATCAATTTTTAACTGGAAGCAAATCTCAAAACAATAGCTCTTAAAAGTAAAGAGGAAAACCAAATCTTCACAATTCAACCAATGAATGACGTTTAAGAAATTTAACTTATAATAAAGGAATTTTAAGCCCAAAACCCCTCACGTATATATAATTAGTCACCATCAGCAGTATTTGTGCGATGATTTGCTCCCAATGTTATAAAGTAATATTAATCATTATTACAGATAACAAACAATTCATTAAACGTCATATATTTAATTGGATGAAAGGCATCATAATCACAAAAACTAATATTAATCCTTTAATTTTGGTAACATTTACATCACTTTATAAAAGTGCTCTGTTTATAACTCCCACGGTTCAATGGTATTCGCAACGTATCATACAATCTTGTATCAGTAATAAAGTACTACTACACAAAAATAATAAACAAAACACTTAAAAATCAAGGTCACGGTAAAAGGCATTTGTTCTCATTGGTTAAATCATGCTAACTATTTTGAGGTATTAGAAATCTGTGAAAAGAAGAGTCGATTTGAGATGTTCAAGGGGTCTGTATCCATGGCTTTGTCTTAAAATTTTGTTTTCTAAAAGCTGTAATACTATACTAGGAAAAACCTGACTGGTATATAAAAACAGAACTAACTGCTTAGTGTACTCTAGATACATAAAACATCTTTAGATTAGCGCTGGCTGAAATGGTAAAAACTGCTTAGAATTTGGCGGTTCTGTCTCACAATGTAGAAGAAATATGTGAAACTATTAGTAAGATGCAAGTAAGATCCAATTACATAGCAATAGTAAGGATAGGATAGAGTAAGACACGTGATATTCGAAAATGTAGCCATAGGGAATAAGTGTGCTATAAAACAAGCTGACAAAATAGAACAGTTAGGTAGTAACTTAAACAAACACGTCTGAGAAGGTCTACGTTTTGTCAAACCTCTCAAACAAGTATAATTTTACCTTCTTTTTTATTTTGGAGCAAAAATAGAGAAAATTAAATTAAATCAGTAGTCAATTTTCACACCAAAAAGATACGTGTAATTGCACTCGGTACTATTTTATGCTAGTGATATATTAAAACTGACATAAGTGAATATGATCAGCACCGTAGTCCTCCGCTAATCCTAACAGTGGTTTTCATATCTAATGTGACATAATGCTCTTTTTATGTTGAATAATTTATTATTTAATGCTTTGAAATTTCATAATGATAGACATGCAGGAGAAATAGCTGATGGAAGATATGATAGGACTGATTAGTGTATTTTTGGCAAAAATTAGTACAATTTTCATATAAATAAGTGCGTTTTTATAAGCAACGATAAGCATATGTTGTATACACATATTAGTACATTTTTACAGAAAGAAATTAGTACATGTCAATAGGCAGAATTTGTTTTTTATGGAGAAATTTGTACACTTTTATAAACATATATCAGAAATAATAATGAACAGGAAAAAACTGACTCCCAAAAAACATCGTGCACGAAAGAAAATTATTGGAAAATAAAAGACATAGGCTCCACTTAACAAACTAATTTTGTTTCTTCAATCGCAGAATCGAAAAGACTTATTATCTAAAAATATATGGAGTGTCGGAAAAATTTAGGACAGGTGGGACTGTATGTTTTTAATTAAGCGCGAAGCTATACGATGGTCTATCTATGCTCTGCCCACCACGGGTATCGAAACCCGAATTCTAGCGTTGTAAGTCCGCAGACATACCGCTGTGCCACTGGGGGGGGGGCTGTAATTAATTTAAGTTACTTAATTAAAGCAAAGCTACATCATTAAAGCGAATGCCAAGTTTGGACCAAAACCTCTTCAACAGGATGTGCTCTTCAGACCAAAACCTCTTCATGATGATGAGCTTTACAACTTGATGTCCTGGACAAAAGAAATTTTTGCTGTGATCTGATTAAAGTCATTAATTCTCTATGTACTTTATATTATATTTATTTATCTTCAGCGGTCGCCGTGGAAACAAAATAGAGTATGTTTTGAGAGTATGGTTTTTGCTGTAAAGAATAGTTCACTTGGGTACAGATTATTTACCTTCGATACATTTGTAACCCGTGATTTATTTTACATTTAACTATTGATATTTGTTTCTATATATTGATCAATCACAGACGCAACATAAACATATATTGAAAGCATCATCTGTTATAAAAAGTCAGAAACCTAATGCAATAACAAACTTTGCCCTATTTAGGTATTTCTCATAATAATGGTTCTGATCTTTTACTCCTTTCAAAACCTAAAACTAGATTTTTTAAAGTGCTGCTTCGTTTATGTGCACATGCATTTGTATTTGGTTTGATATTGAGTATTTCGGCTAAGTTTAGTGAGTTTAACTCAAAAGCTTTGTACATATCCACTGTCTGTCTACTAACAATAGTAAACTTATGATGATTATTAATATGTACGTATTTAAGTGATGTTCTGAATAACAAAACACAATCACACATAAAAGCTATTATAAAACATGCACCCTAAAAGGTTTTTTTTCGTGTTGCTGGATATAGTGATGGTTTGGACGATTGACTCAGAATCTGTGGGTTGTGGATTCGAATCCCATATCCGAACATGCTCGCCCTTTTAGACGCGAGGGCATTATAATGTGATATTTAGTAAAAAGTAGCCAAGAGTTGGCGGTTGGTGATGTTTACTAGCTATCTTCCCTTTAATTTATCCTTTATAAATTCGGGACGACTAAAACTGTGAAGCCAGGTGAGAAAATGTAAGGCAGTTTTTTCTGTATAACACTAATATCATCGTGTTTTTTCTGTATAACACTAATATCATCGTGTTTTTTCTGTATAACACTAATATCATCGTGTTTTTCTGTATAACACTAATATCATCGTGTTTTTTCTGTATAACACTAATATCATCGTGTTTTTTCTCTATAACACTAATATCATCGTGTTTTTCTACTGAATAGATCTTTCATTTTCCCACATAAACCTAATCATGTTCATATCCCCACAAGCACGTGCATCTATTAATGCATTGAATAGCTTATTTCTTTAGATCCACCAGTGAAGTCAAATATACATTACTTTCTGATATGCTATTTGTTTTTTAAGGGTAACTTTGTTTTTATCTTAAATCTTTATATACGAAAGTTTGAAATAAAATTCTGGAATGATTGAATCTAAAAGAAATGAATTTATACGATGATATTAGTGTTATACAGAAAAAACACGATGATATTAGTGTTATACAAGAACAAAAATTATTTAAATTTTTTTGAATATTCGGTAAATAATGATTTCTTCTAACTAAAGAACAGGGTTATTTTTTCAGTTTATAGTATTTATCCGTCTAGTTGTAATAAATTACTGGAACATATGTCATGTTCATCCGTCAAGAGAATAATACAGTAATTATTTCACAACGCTCAAGTGTAACCCGTGACAACTCGCAACGTTCATATGTAACCCGTGACAGCTCAAATCTCTTATAAATGGCCTATGATTAACTCAAAACGCTCATGTATGACCATTATAAACTCCCAGCGGTCAAATGTAACCCAAGCTCAACTCACAATGCTCAAGTATAACCCGTGACAACTCACAACGTTCATATGTAACCCGTGACAGCTCAAATCACTTGTAAATGGCCTATGATTAACTTAAAACGCTCATGTATGACCATTATCAACTCCCAGCTCTCATGTATAATCCACGGTCAACTCACAACGCTCACGTATAATCTGCGATCAACTCACAACGCTCACTTAATTTGCAGTCAACTCACAACTCTCACTTGTACTCCACAGTCAACTCATGTGTGTTTTTTACAGTTAATTTTCCTCGCTAAGCAATTCGTACATATCCACGCTCTTAAGTTGATCATAGGTTTACGCGTGAGCTTTTAAAAGGTTTTTCATTGAAGGAAAGACTAATAAACATAAGTCAGGAACGAGATTCAGCAATAAAACTGTCCAAGCAACAATAATAATAATAATATATTTAATAATATATATGATGCTCTTATTGTGTTTCCTAGAACCGAGAAATAATTGGTAATAATGATAGGCTAAATGATAACAGTTCTGAATAAAAAGAAAGCTCTCGTGTTGATGACTATTAGAATTAAAAGATAGATTTAGCTAACACAAATGTGATACAAAAATAGCTAATAAATATAAGTCGTTCTTCAGAATTGGTGAATAATGAAGCAGAATGCTGAAAAGAAAATGACACAGAAGCTATTTAAACAAATGTACAGGAGCATCTGTTTCTCACGCTTTCAGCGAAGAAAAGCTACTTATTTTAGATATCACTATATTCAATCTTTATAGATATTACAATTAAAAAAAACGGTAAACAAAGTTTGAAGATTAAGATCGAGTGAGTAAAAGTGGGTTTATAAAGATATTAGAATTAAGAAAAACGGTAAACAAAGTTTGAAGATTAAGATCGAGTGAGTAAAAGTGGGTTTATAAAGATATTAGAATTAAGAAAAACGGTAAACAAAATTTGAAGATTACGATCGAGTGAGTAAAAGTGGGTTTTTAATTCCCGATGTCGAGATGAAATAAGCCTTGAATCACCAGTCGCTTGAGTACCTAGCTAGAGCTAAAATCTCGCAACCATCTGTGTGAACAATTGTTTTCTCTTTTTTGTTCCGTTAACAACAGTCCATCCAAAATATATCATATTTAATTTGATAATAAAGGAAACAAAGAAATGATAAAAATAAAAGGAACATATCCTACATGTTTGATATTATATAGAAAAAAAAACACTTAAATATTGAAAAGGTTTTCATTTTTTTCTCGTTGTTTATTTAAGTCTAACATGAATATCTAATTATCGTCATCCTAATAGAGAACGTAAACATATAAATATTTTTATTCAGTAGTGAAAATGCTTTTCTTTAATGTTGTTTAGTTATAGGTCAGGCTTGAACTATTCTGATAATATCAGTTGAAACCAAGTCGATGTTATATACAATCTCATATTGAAAAAAGATTGACATAACATGGAACATTAAACAGTTACAATGTAAGTAATGTTTGATTAAATCGCTTTAATCGTTGTTTAAAACTGGTTTGTAGAAGAGGGTTTGACTAGAGTGATCTGAAAATGACACAGTTTTCATTTTGAAAATATTTTATTACTTAATAATGAAAGTTCTAAATCACAAGGGATACTAAAAAGTGGTCATCTTAAGGTCCTATTTAAGACTTGAGTGGCTGGATCATCGTGACCCCCCCCCCCTCATACAAAAGTCAATCCCAGTATGTTATACAACGACAGCCATCAGGAGTTTTGTGTAATTAGTAAAATGCTATCTAATAGGCAACAACCAAAACATACAAGAGCACTTTTTGTGAAAGTATAATGTGTTGTTTCGCTTTAAGTAAATGTTTACCCAATGAAATCGTTACTAAAAAATAGTTCGGGAAGAACAAGTGGGAAGTACACACATAATTAATATGGAATGTTTGCAGTAAAATGGAAACCTTGCGACTTATATTTAAATATAGTTGAAGTACAAAACCAGATGTATGAATGTATTTCTTACGTACTTATATCATATTGAGGACTTTTTCAGTTTATTTTTTCATAGAAGTTTCGCGTAAAGCTACACAAGGCTATCTGCACAAAGCCGTCCCAATTTTGATTGATAGCTAGAGGGAAGGCAACTAATCAACAGCACCCATCGCCAACGCTTGAGTTGTTCTTGTCTGAACAAATACTGGGATTTGTCGAACATTCTTATAACGCACCCACGACCCCAGTGTTCGGAGTGCGCTTTTGCAGCAACAATCACAGATCACGTAGCCTCGGATTCACGCTCTGTGCATGTTACTTTTGATCCTTTTTAAAATTGCGACAATAAATCAGGAATTTTCGAAGACTAATTTCTAATTTTGATTTCGTTAATGTTTACGATATAAAATTCGACATAGCAGTAAAATATATCCTATGATACATTTTATGTATGATTCAACATTTTCAGAATTGTTTTATCTTCCGTACGCTAGATGTCAGAAATTCAAAACACAATATGATGCGCGCTTTTGTAGATCAAATGGCGTTCAACATTTTGCGAAACGCACGTTTAATCTGTCTATGATGCGCGAGCTTTTTTTTACGATCAAATGGCGTTCAATGTTCATTTTGCGAAACGCATGTTTAGTCTGCGATTTACCAACTCACGTTCGCCGGCGATCGATTGTTGAGGATGAGATAACCTATCTGATTAAAATCATTTATAATAAATTTTTAATTGTTCAAATTTCCTGAAACTGATAAACGCCGCCAGTTATACAACAGTTTAATCAAACAGACGTCATGACAAGCATTGATTAAATGGCGACTTTATATAAAACATGTTATTAACTTTGCTATGATTTATTATCTTGATACTAAAGAAGCTATTTCAATATACATATTTTTTAACTGAGATTTTTTTGGGAAAGTAAGCCCTATAGTCAGAAACTGGTGTTAAAGCATAAGATTTGACAACAGCATGTGTTTTGTAATATTTCTTTCACCTTATATTTTGTTGTCTCCTACGACTTGACCTTTCCAGTCCACATTATAGGTTAGCGGCAAGTAATTTCGGTGAAACTATCATCACAGGGTTGTATACAAATAATTGTAGTTTCATTTTCTTGGACTACTCACGTTTCCTTTTGAAAGGTGTTGACAACTAAAGAAAAAAAATGACTTTATTATATATCTCTCTCTCTCTCTCCATAGCTTGCAGCGTGTCTTATTTTGATACAAAAAAAAAGGAGACGCGTGTGTGCTTAACATTGTTACAGCAATTCTTGATTTTAAGTTGGAAAACTCTTGTATTTCGTACATGTTACAGCCTAAAAAAAAGGAAGTGGCGAAACATCGTGTTTGTCTTTATTTGTTTTGTTTTAGAGCATAGCCACACTGGGTTATCTGCTGTATCCACCGCGGAGACTCAAACCCCGGATTTCACCGTTGTAAGTCCGTAGAATAATTGCTGTCCCACTGTGGAACGAATGTTTGTCAACTCTTTGTTGTTGTTGTTAGCTATGTGGCTGGAAATTTGGATATTCTACATAAATATTTACTCTTTAAAGGAAAATATAAACTATTTGGAACTGTTTATTCCAACCAGATGACTGATACATCTCTAAGCTGTACAATGACGTCACAAGGGGTAATTATATGGATACACGAAAAGGATGTATATTATGTCGCATAAAAGAAAAACTTATTCCTACCAGATGACTGATACATCTCTAAGCTGTACAATGACGTCACACGGGGCAATTATATGGATACACGAAAAGGATGTAAATTATGTCGCATAAAAGAAAAACAAAGTAATTTAACAATCTTCCACATGTAAAATGTATAATGACTTGTTATATATGTGTTTTACTCCACGAAAACATAAATATTCTGATTTAATTTCACTAATTAATGTAGCAGCAAGTAAGCAACAAGAGTTAATCATGAAAACAAATGAATTGCAGATATTGTTGTTTTTCACACATTTCTCTTACTTTTTCCCACTACTGTTCAAATCAGAGGGGTGAAAAAATAGCATTTCAGACTTAACTTTCGTCTCCCACAAGTCGTTGCCAAAAGAAGCTTTTCGTTTAATACCAGAACTCCCCACTTGGACTGGACGATGAAATACAAAAGGCTCTAGGAAATGTTATTTATATATGCAATATAACAATTTAAAAGTTACAGTTTAAACGACGAAAGCCAGCGAAGTAAAATTCACTTTTGACTGACAAGACAAAGATCATCAAGAAGCAACGTGTTCGTGTTATTCACGTGTTTCATGTTGAAGAAATTATGGAGATATTCCTGTAATACTTGAGACAGTTTCACATTAATAACTTGATCATTTTATGTAAAATAAGTGACATCCATACTAATGAAGTAATTTAAATGACCTGTAATCTACTAAGATAAATAAATGTTTAAAAAAATCAGATATTAAAACTTCTCTGTGAAGTTTGGTTGAAGGTGAAATCGATAAGGTTACCAAACATTTTAGATTAAGCTCATTAGACAGGCTTTTTCCAACCATTTGGTGAATACTGGCTAATCATACATAGCACACATAACAACAAATATGAGAAAATGCGAGTCAAAGTAAAATTAGAATAGTAGAAACTACAAATAAAAAAATTGTGCAAACATAAGATTCGATTGAAACGTAGTTCATTAGGAATTATTAGGAAACGGAAAAAAAAAACATAAAGTGAAGAATTATGATCATTTGACAGAAACCGTGAAATTAAATGTTTTCGTGGAATAAAATACACATATATATATATACATACATACATATAACAAGTAATTGCACAGTTCATATGCAGAAGATTATCAAATTACTGTTTTCCTTTTTGCACCCCCCCCCCGAGACACAGCGGAATGTCTGTGGACTTACAACGCTAGAAATCGGGTTTCGATACCCGTGGTGGGCAGAGCACAGATAGCCCATTGTGTAGCTTTGTGCTTAACTTCAAACAGACAAACAAACATTTTATGTAATTATGCAATTTAATATAGATCCATTTAAAACAATAAAAACAACTATCATGTTCTCAAAAGATATTTATAAATAAGATCTCTGCAGAAACATAAGAATCCTGCGTCTTCTGAACACAGACTGACAGTTTCCTAATGTGTTAAAGGCCTAAATCGACAAAAAAGACTTACTGATGAAATTACTGCTCAAAGCGAAGAAGAAACTTAGCTCTTTCTACTATATCTTAAGATTTTAGTTTTATTGGCCACTTCCAATTCTGTCATTTCAAATGTAAATTATGTTGCATTTTTAACTGAGGGGTGTAGTATATTAAACGACGGATAGAAAGAGTTCTACGCAATGAATAATTCATTAGCTTTAGTAACAAATCCGCAAAGATTTTCATTCCTTCCGAGGGGGCTTTTATTGTATCATTAGTTTCATTTGTATCCGCACCGTATCCTAAACTCAGTTCAACTTCTTGCATTTCTTTATCAGAAATAATATTTTATGCATCAATCTATCTTCTCTCCAACGTTCTTCTCACTTCCAGGAGAAGTATTTTTTAGCAAAATTCTATTTTGTTCCAATCCTCGCTGTACGTTTTGTGTGACGTTTTCTTTAACCCACTCATGGATATTTTATTGAATTTCTCTTTGTTGTTTATTTTAATATCGCATTTCCTTACATCGAAGACAAGATGGATTCGTTGGCGTTTTTGTTCTTCCTGTTTTCACAACTATTTTTTTTATCACTCTTAACAATACGTTTATTATGTGGGAATTGTTTATTGTCCGATTTTTAGATACTTGTTGAGTAAATGCTTATTTACCGGATACAAATCTAGTGTTATGTTACATTTATATTCCAGGACTGGCGGTTAGGGCACTTGTCACGCAATCTGAGGGTTGCGGGTTCGAATCCTATCCCCCGAACATGCTCGCCCTTTCAGTCGTGGGAGCGTAATGATATGATGGTCAATCTCACTATTCGTTGGCAAAAAGTAGCCCAAGGGCTGGCGGTAACTAATGTTGACTAGCTGCCTTCCCTCTAGTCTTACACTGCTAAATTAGGGACGGCTAGCGCAGATAGCCCTCGTGTAGCTTTGCGCGAAATTAAAAAAAAAAAAACAAACAAGTTCTGCGCGAAATTCAAAACAAACAATGTATAATGATGACAAGCCTTTCACTGTAACTTGTCTGTCTAGAAACTTTTTATACTATTTCTCAAAAATGTTTATCTTTCTGGCTATAATATCTTAATATTACCATATACAATTTCAGGACAAGACTGAAACGACTTTAATGTCTAGCGAACCATAATTTCAAACACGGTAACAGAAAGTTTGATCACTCGTAGGTCTTTATAAGATATATCAAACAAATATCAATGTTGGCATATAATACATTTTCATCCTTGCTACTTGTACGTTACAAACTGATAGTTAATTGAGTCTTATACTTTAGTTTCAGTAGTAAGTTAGTAACCATTTGTAGCTTCAGTTCGTTGTTCACTTCAATTTTAATGATAACAAAGTGGAAACTACAGAAACAGCAGTCATTGCATTATCATCTCAAAGTCAATTGCACAAAACGAATTTCCAGTGTAACGGTTCGTTTAAGGTTTCTTAGAAACACTCTCAATAAAGAGCACAGACTTAATCAAACGTGTCGTTCTTGCGTTGTTTGGTTTTCGGCACGTTGTCTGTGTGTTTAGCTGTAAACAAAACACTCAAGCATTTGGAATACAATTCATAATCGGTTACCTCCAGATTCAGTTCAAAGTTCAATCTTACTGACCAGAGTTTATGTCACCTTAAGTAGAATTGTTTGGTTTGTTTTGAATTTCGCGCAAAGCTACACGAGGGCTATCTGCGCTAGCCGTCCCTAATTTACCAGTGTAAGACTAGAGGGAAGGCAGCTAGTCATCACCACCCACCGTCAACTCTTGGGCTACTCTTTTACCAACGAATAGTGGGATTGGCCGTCACATTATAAAGTTTCCACGGCTGAAAGGGCGAGCATGTTTGGTGGGACGGGGATTCGAATCCGCGACCCTCAGACTGTGAGTCGAGTGCCCTAACCACCTGGCCATGCCAGGCCGAATTGTTTGGAACTTTGTAGAATGGACGGCAACTGCCTGTTGTAGAGACACAAGTGTAGAGGACGACGTTTCGAAAGTCTTCCGCCTTTCGTCATCAGATCAGTGTGTGTAAGGTATTGTCGGTCTTTAGAGTATTCTGGTGGATTGTGGAGAGCGAGTTATGATTGGTTGACCTTTGAAGTAACTTAGAGATGAAACCCAAACTTCATCATCTGTTCAAATTTATAAGCCAGATTTCCATTTAAGTGTGACTATAATTGTACTTGTATTTCTGATATTGAAATAAAACCAATTTTGTCGTACATCATCACCACGTAGACTACGTGAGGAATGCAAAGACTGTCATATTAAACTTAATTAATCACATTTCAAAAGTGCACCCTTTATTTTGTAAATTCAAATTCATTTTTTTACAGGTTAATTGGATTGAATCTGTGTAAAATATTGATCATAATTTCACATTATCTCATCTATATTGTTTAAAAAATAATACAGGAAGTGAGCATGCAGTTATATGAACCTCATTTCATTCTTTGTTGTTGTTGGTTTTTTTTTTTCTCTGCCGAAAACAAAATAAAAACTTGAAACGCCAACCAGGAATAGCCCATGAAACTTCGACTGTATACCCTAAACACATAAACTTGCCTTTAAGTAGTAGTACATATCAACGAAATTAATACTTCTTCATAAATATCATATATATTTTATTGATCACCTATCTCTACGTAAAAATCCCCCTTGTACTCCCAGTCTTTGTTTTCCAACCTTTGAATGACTTAACAAACATTGGATACATCAATGTAAGAGTTAAACTTTCTAAACAACTGGGAAACAACAAGGCAAGAAAAATAAATATTTTTTTAATTAATTACAAATACGGAAAACTGCAATTCCAGAAATTACATAATAGAATCTTCCATAATGTCAGGCAGAGACAAAAAAATGTTCTTTATTATGTAAAACAAATCCGTTTTAATGGAAGGGCAGGTGTTCCAGTTTCAACTCATTAGCAAACAAAAGCATCACATACATGGTATTAAAGACAAAAACTAAAAAGTCAAAGAGATGCAACTTCAGCTTTACATTTACAAACATAAGCACTTCTGCTATTTTCTATTGCATAAAACAGCTGTGAAAAAGAGGTTTAACAGTAGTAGTTTACATGAGATTAAACAAATGGGTCCTTGCTTTGAAAATATTATTCTAACACTGATGTTACTCGATAGGCGCTGTGTAGTTGGTAAACGATTGGATGCACGCATTTCCTTGAGTTTAATAATGTTCGTATTAGATCTGCAAATATAGTTTACGTTGGGACCTTGAAATCCAGTGCTTCCACTACGAGACGTTATTGCTAGGGAGATGACTCAAAAAGTATAAGTGCAAGGCCTACTCTTTACATGGCTTGAAAATTCTTTTCATTAAGTGCCCTATTTTTGCTAGTACAAGTTTACTCAGGTTGACTTCAACATTTAAAAAACCCTACAGCTATACTATGATGTCATTCGAAACATGATGTATCGCGCTGCACCAAAGAGTTTCCTGAGCGATGTAGAAGACATTTCCAACAATGAAAATCAATTCTATTCGCACATACACTTATGATTAAAAAATAAGAAATAAAAACTTATTTTTACGTGCAATGAAAAAAAAACGTTGTTCTAGCACTTATTTCAAAAATAGAAACGGCAAAATTACCTTCATAACACCGTGATTCACAAATACTTCAATAGTTTCAAGCGGCAAAAAGCATCATTATAACACATACTTCAAAACTTGTAAACTTAAAAATACATTATCATTATACGGACTTCGAAAATACCAAACGAGCAAAATACTTATATGTGTGTCAGAAGTTACAAACATCGAAATACACTATTGTCTGTGTGTCAGAAGTTACAAACATCGAAATACACTATTGTCTGTGTGTCAGAAGTTACAAACATCGAAATACACTATTGTCTGTGTGTCAGAAGTTACAAACATCGAAATACACTATTGTCTGTGTGTCAGAAGTTACAAACATCGAAATACACTATTGTTTGTGTGTCAGAAGTTACAAACATCAAATACACTATTGTCACCGCCGACTTCAAAATGTTACGAACAAAGGTAATACATTGTTATCACAAGTACCTCAAAAGTTACAAAAGAACAAAACCATAACAGTTATAAAAGTTATACCGTGTCTGCCTTAACAGATTATACATATTTTAAATCAAAATGCTTCCTCTATTTTTTATTTTGCCGTTTTTTGTTTCCACTTTTTCTCTCTTCCTTCTTTTTATTACTAATCTTACTTAACCTTTTTCACGTTTGTTTTGTTCGTACTCTTTCGATTCTCTTTTGTCTTCTTTAGTATTCCGTTCCCTTTGTTCCTCCTCATCTTATTATCTTTTCGTCGTGTGTTGTAAACACGTTTGGTGATTTTAACACGAATGTTACTGTGCAACAAAACAAAACTGAAATCACATCAGACACCACGATCACGTACAGCCCACGTCTAGGAAGTTCTGATAAGTAATGGACAATAAAAGTCGATTACCATCCGACTCAAGTGCCAATCCGAAAAAGAAAAACAACTCGCCTCCAAAAATAAAGACTCAGGATAATTAGCTTGCATTGATAGCAATGAAATTACATATATAACAAAAGTGTACACATAAATCACCGAAGTACAAAACAAAAATAAGTACATTGCATAACTGGCCAGTTTCAATTTAGACTTGCTGTTTTTTCTTTACAATTCATTCGCAAAGACTGCGAGTTGTCAAATAAGTCAAATCCACTATAAGGATCTATATAGCCTATTGCGAAAACCGTAAAAAGGAATGAATGAAAATGACGTCAAACTGAACTATAGTGGTCACATTCTATTTTTGAAAGTCAATGCCTTTAGTTCTTCAATGTCAAAGCCATATGTTTTAACATAAATTCAATTACACCTACTCAAATATAAATACTATACAGGAAAAGCTTCAATGATTAAAAGGATTTATTTTCCACTTGATACATTGGTGAGACTTTAGGCTTAGTAATCTGATTACTCACTGCAAAATATAAAATAAATACATCACGAAAGAATAGAAACAAAGTCTGATGGCTTGACATCTCTTCAAAAGATACCACATGAAATTTGGAGATAAGAACGAGTTCTGACAATCAACAACACATGCACATTCAAACAAAAGAAAAGGTTTGCGAAATAAACTTGAAAGGTACTTAGTTTTCAAAATACATAAAAATATAAATAGCAAATTCAACAGACAAATCATAAAACTTTAAATAGAAAATCAAGCTAACGTGAAGATTAGATTTATTGAAATAAATGAAATACCTTAGATTAAACAAAACAAAAAAAATAAAGGCTTAATCTATATGTAGAGAACAGGGATTTTATGGCTTTGTAATCTTACAGATCTTTAAATGTTTGTTGTTTTCTATTTACGAATATCTTTTTCTTTTTAATTTTTATAACTGGTGCATTCCCGACATATAATTCGTTTGTTTGTTTGTGGACTTTTACGCAAAGCTACACAAGAGCTATCTACGTATTGCCCTCCCAAATTCTGGAATGATTGGCTACTTTAGGGATATTCTTGTCTGATCGAACAGTGAGACTTGACAGTCACTCTTATAGCACATTTCCAAAGTGCGAAGCGCGTTTTTCTAATAACAGGATGAGAAGAATGAATTCTCGGACTTGCATTATGGATTTGCTATTCGGCTGCTTCTGGCTCACAGACTCATAAATATTTTAATAAATAATATTATGAGTGTCGTCTTTCCTAAGTGAGTTTTATAGAGACACAGTGCAAATGATGACACACGATTTACAGAATCTTCAGTTAAAAGAAACAGAAACGTTATCGACAGCATACTGTCTACAGCGTCTTCACGCCTCTCACACTTCAAAGTGAAATCATTCCTGGCTCAAGGTTGTAGTGGATAAAAACACACTAGTAACTACTTCTTAATCATATATACACACATACCCTGATATTATATAGCATAGTGAAAACATTCCTGACTGAACTTGGTACGGCACAAAAACCCAACTTCTTGTATGGAAATAAAAAGGAGCCAAACAAACCTTCTGTCATACATTGAAACTACTGCTAGTTAAAAGCAATATATATCTTTCGAAATCACTCGGGTTATTAGGTTTCTTAAATTAAGATAATGTTCCTTATTGTTCTAGCTGTACAATGGCATAGAACGTTATATAGAAAATAAAATAACAGACGAACAGTTCAGAAAAATAATTCTTCACTTGTGTTTCAAGGATCCCTTGTTTTCAATAAGATCGTCGTAGCGTAAAATCAATAAAAGAGATACATTGTGCGGCATGGCTTATCAAGTGGTTGAAGCCCGCCAAAATGAGATTTATCTTAACAATTCGTTTACCATCCCACAATGCTCAAATGTCACTACAATAAACCTTCTTTGTCATTATAATTACGTAACAGTATTTTCTAGAGTAAAACCATAATAAACTTGAGTTATTACTACAATTACATAACTGTGTGCTTACTGTATTAAGTAAAATATACTGAAATCGTATGTTATAGTAAAAACTGTATGCTTACTGTAACACTGCAGTGCACCCACTGTGTCATTATGATTGCTACACAACTGTATTCTTACTGTGGGTCACCGGACTTACAACGCTAAAATCCGGGGTTAGATTCTACGCGGTTGACAGAGTGCAGACAGCTAATTGTGTGGCTTTGCACTAAGAAAACAAACAAGCTTACTGTAACACTGCAGTGCACCCACTGTGTCATTATGATTGCTACACAACTGTATTCTTACTGTGGGTCACCGGACTTACAACGCTAAAATCCGGGGTTAGATTCCACGCGGTTGACAGAGTGCAGACAGCCAATTGTGTGGCTTTGCACTAAGAAAACAAACAAGCTTACTGTATCATTAGAGTAAATACGCTGTACCAGTATGATTTCAACACAACTGTAAGTGTCAATACGATTACACTGAAACAGAATGGTTGCTGCGTCATTACAGACACAATTTACTGCACATTAACATTACTACTTACTATATTACATGCATCGTATTAGGTTAATACAATTTAGAAACTACTGCATTTTTAATTTGTCTTATAATAAGATAACACGTCCGTATAACTTTAAGAAACATTACCAAACATTACCACTGGACACTTACGAGTTCTCTAAAAACGTAATCAACCAAAATATTGGAAACTGGAAGAGGCCGAGCCCATCACTAGGAAACTAATAAATGCAAAAAAACGAAATATTTGTTTTGAGAGCCTGTAACCAACTGCGATGACATTTCGAAGAGAAACTAAGGTGGACCCTTCCCCATTAAAAAAATATGTTTAATGCTGCTTGTAACTCGAATACCGATACATTAAATGGATGATTCATCTGTTACGGCTTAAAATAGTGGAAGTGACGGCCCATTCCCATATATATATATATATATCATTATTTCGTAAACGTGTCATTATTGAATAGCTATGCTAGTATAAAACTGAAAGGTAACTTTACATACTTCTTATTTTGTGGCTATTTAGGGGACCCGTACACTAATATTTGAAGTTATCTATAAAGCTATTTGTTAATAACTTTTAAAGGCAAAAAATTATGAATATTTTTAACGATAAGAAATATGTCCCTCTGAACAACTGAATGTACTCAATCAGTTATCTGAACCTTGCCATCGATGGTTCTCAGTATCTGTGGATATAGGACGCATAAAACTGAAGGGATTTATTATTTATTGATATGGAACTATATTTTCTGGTGGAAGAAGTATCTGGGGATATTGGACTCATAAAACTGAAGGGATATATTATTTATTAATATGGAACTATATTTTTTGGTGGAAGAAGTATCTGGGGATATTGGACTCATAAAACTGATGGGATATATTATTTATTAATATGGAACTATATTTTTTGGTGGAAGAAGTATCTGGGGATATTGGACTTATAAAACTGAAGGGATATATTATTTATTAATATAGAACTATATTTTTTGGTGGAAGAAGTATCTGGGGATATTGGACTTATAAAATTGAAGGGATATATTATTTATTAATATGGAACTATATTTTTTGGTGGAAGAAGTATCTGAAGATATTGGACTAAAGGGATATATTAAATCTATGATACATATACGTATCAGTTTTTAAGCTTTGCAGAGCAGACTGGAGGATTAAAACCATGTTTAAAAAATAGGGCTAACACACTCCACACAAAATAAAATCGATCTTATTCAAATCCGACGTTTCGGCTTACACCTTTCTCAAAGGTTACAGCATAACATACAAATACAAATTGATATCTCTTATCAGTTCGTATTTGTGTGAGAGACTGTAACCCTTGAGAAAGGCGTAAACCGAAACGTCGAGTTTAAATAAATTCGTTCTTTTTTTTTGTAAGGTGGGTATGCCGTTTGATTCTGACCCCCCTTTGTCAACCCCCGGTGCACCTGTATCCTTCCCATGCTATTCTATTGATCTCTATCGAACTTCGAATGCTCCCTCGGGAGCGATATGCGGGTGAGGTTCAAATCTGTCCCCCCCCCCCGTGTCACCCGCCAAGGCCCTATGTCTTCCACGTACGTTTAACGGTTACGTCAGTTACTATTGATATATTTGCAAATTTCAAATGTAGAATAACATTCAAATTATGAAAAGATGTGGCTTTAGTACATACTGCTACGTATCTGAATCGCCATTCATTAGATGAAGACAGCCACTGCTTTTGACGAGATCGTTGAAGAAATAACATTAAAGCAAGACCCTATCAAAAGCAGCCCTCCCCACCCACCCCGCACGCGCGCACACACATCACCTAAAAAAAACGATCTTTACACGAAACTCACGCAATTGTAAGCAAATTGATAAATTATATTTGCACACAGTTACAAAAACTATTTCTGGTTACATACATACTTATCCGACAGGCCACATATTACTTTGAATATGTAATATTTAAAGTAAAATAGGTGGGACTGATATGTGATTCCAACAAACTCATCCATTGTTGTTAACAAGGCGAAAATCACATCCTTTTAAAGTAGTAATAGTAAGTTGCTATGCAAGTAAAGGTGTGAATCTATAAACAGAATGAAAATCACGTCAGTGGTGTTTCAGAATAATAAAAAACTATTAACAAAATAACATCCCAGTTAAGCGGATGAGCACATAATGTTGATTAGGCAGGACAAAATTATTAAGGGCTTTATTTTTCAATAAAAATAAAATTGCAATGTTACATGGGAAATATACTATTTGGTATCATATTTTCTAAATAATATTTTAACCACGTATTCTATAGAATAATTTCCACTCGAAAAAGGAAAAAATTGAAGATAATTTTATGATTACTATGAAAATTATTGTTTATTAGATAACTAATGCTTCAAAAATGTAGACATATAAAATTAAGCGCCCCCCCCCCAGTGGCACAGCGGTATGTCTGCGGACTTACAACGCTAGAATCTGAGTTTCGATACCGGTGGTGGGCAGAGCACAGATAGCCCATTGTGTAGCTTTGTGCGTAATTACAAACAAACAAATAAAATCAAGCTTATTTTGTACGAAACATGGCTTCTTAAAATACAAATATTTCCTATTTGTACTGTAGGTGTAAAATAACTTCTTCTGGGAAAATGTGAGATTTATTTGTTTCCGTACTTCAGTACTTCTCACCCATTAAATCATACTTAGTTTAAAAGTTACTTTCATTTGGATATTTTATAAATATTTTAAGGATGTAGCCCTCGAAGCCTTATGATCAAATAAGGAAGTGCTCACATTCTTACAAAACACCAGACGAGTGTTCTACCAGTTGAGTTAGAGGGCTAGCTAGCCCTTACCTCTTGCTGGTAAGGCACTATTTTAACTACTACATTCCTCTCTGTTCTGGCCTAAATATAGGGTTAAGGAACGGACACTTGTTATGCATTAATGTGGTAATTTTTTTCACGATATATTTCCTCGCCTCGGTTTTGAACCCAAGCCCTCTCGCCCATGTGGCGATTTTTCTGCTGAGCTAAATGGCTTGTAGGGTACTTTTTTAACTACTCAAAGTACTACAATAATACACTTTTTACAGCTCTTCTCCATCGTTATGAACTGTATACTACCCACTACTTCGGTATTTTCTTTTTAAGAATGAACTATTTGTGATGTGCCAGAGGGATCGAACCCCGAATTTTAGAGTTATAAACTCTTACGCTGAGCCACTAGGAGGTCTTTTTCTACTTTATTAATTCTGTATAAGTAAATCAATACTTAGCAAGATAGCAAAGACAGGCACATTTTTAAATTACTATATTATGAAAATCAATTCAACTATAAACATACAAAAATGGCCTCCCATTGGTTCAGTGATAAGTCTGCAGGTTTACGATTCTAAAACTCGATTTTCGATACTCGTGGTGGAAAAACAACATATAGTTCATTGTGTAGATTTGTGTTTAACAACAACCAAGTCAATAAAGTGGTTTCCATCGCAACTCTCGCCCTACCCCTTCTTCAGTGATCACCTCTGAGGGCACAGTTTTCTTTTTCTTCGTTTTTGAACAATGAACAATGAAGTATAATTTTCAAATCACGTATTATTGCTGTTAGTTCCTTTTATTTTCAACGTTTCGCTACACGTCAGCCAACAATGTATTGTTCTACGACATTTAAAAGCCAAAACAAGGCTAAACGCATTAAGCGTTCCGGTTATCGCTAAAATCTGAGTTATCTTAGTATTCTATGAACACAAAATCAAAGAAGGGATATATTAATGGTTAGCTAAAGACCTATCAACGTGTTTCAACAAACTCCGTATTATATCTAAGTTAAAAAAAACTGAAATCAGGGTATGCTAGGCATGTCTAATTCTTACCAATTCCGTTTCCAATGAAGAAGTTGCAGCTGAAGAAGTGGGTTTAGCTTCGAAAATAAGTCAGATGATTTAAAACTTTTTATGCAAACTACATTTGACTGATCAATTTCGTTAAAATCCTATACTGTAAGATGCGATTTTCATTCAAACTTAATTCAATATTTATTGTTCCCAAAAAACGTGTTGCCCAAACAAAGATTAGAATCAATTATGAATTACAACCAAAATACAGTTGCAACTTATTATTCAAAGTACACAAAACAAGATTTAACAGTTTTTTCATTCTTGCAGAAGACTGAAGAGCAGATTTGATATGCGAATACACTTCCATAAAGAACATGTAATACTGTGTTCGTAACATCATTTATGAAAATATATTCATCTCAAAATAACGATTAATCATCTTATTGTTGTAATCATTATACTTTTTACCGTTAAACATAAAATACTGCATCACTTTGACAATAGTTAATTAATTTTGCTGAAGTTAGTGTATGTAAAACAATTCCCAAAAACGAATGTTTATTTGTTTTTAAAATTCTCGTACAGAGCTATACCTACGCTAAGTCGTCCATAATGTAAGCTAATAAGACTAAAGGGAAGAGAACCAGTCAGCAACATCAACACCCAACTCTTGGGCTACTTTTGCGTGACTGAATAATGGATTTTGAACACCATTTTTGACAGCCCCAAAGTGCAGAGCGTGTTTTAGAGGCAATAAGACGTAAACCATCAGTGCTCGGATCCACAGTCCAAGGTCACTAACCACTAGATCCCGCCTGACACTACAATAAAATAATCCATTGTGGTTAAAGGAAGTGGTAAATATCAATCCATTGAGACTCCATAACTTATATCAATTAAAG
The DNA here is from genome assembly GCF_000517525.1 of Limulus polyphemus. Taxonomy (NCBI): domain Eukaryota; kingdom Metazoa; phylum Arthropoda; class Merostomata; order Xiphosura; family Limulidae; genus Limulus; species Limulus polyphemus. The sequence continues at coordinate 119,363 of NW_013666268.1, forward strand.
AAATAAAAATTGTCAAACAAAGCATTTCCAAGGTTAACTGTGATCTTCAAACAATGCGAATTCTTTAGATTTATAAATCAAAGATTCTGAGCATTGTTAGACACACAGAAATAATCTGCTTTGAAACAATAGGAGCCAGAAACAATAACTTTTACTGTTTTTTTTTTTTACTATTGAACATGTTTGTTAACCTGTACCATTCTTTCTGTTACTCATTAAATGTAAGCCTAGTGAAAAGCAACAGACTGGAACCTAACATATTTAGTTACCCGACATATATTATACTTTTGGTAAATGTACCTTAGTAGTACTAACCCTGATAGACTTATTATGAAGTTTAGAAAAAAACGTTTATATAGTTAAAGCATGAATATTCTCAAACAACTCAGGGCAAAGAAGGACATAAACCCGAGTTGTCCAGACACGGCGGCTATCGTATAGATTAGACACTGTATCTTAGAAAAGGCGTAATACAGGCGCAAACCGGTTATATATATTGATCAAACCCGCTACCGTTTTCATAGGCTGCTTGGAATATTGACGTGTTAACAAGAGGTTTCCACTTATTTTTGTTCTATTACGAAGTTTAAGTGAGTTTATGATTTACTTTTTAAAACTTTCAAAAAGTAATGTTGATATTTGAAAGGTTTTAATATTTGACTTGCACTCGATTTAATTATACCAAAAGCTTAACCAGACGAATATATTAATCCAGAACGTTTATAGTACTTTCTTAGCACACTACCAGGTTGTAGTTGTGCACAAGTTCGTATAAAAAACTGACAAACACATCAATAAGTACGCAGATACGTATACTGTTTGTTTTGAATTTCGCGCAAAGCT
>NW_013666268.1:121184-129648 GCF_000517525.1 Limulus polyphemus
CGAGCATGTTTGGTGTGACAGGGATTCGAACCCGCGACCCTCAGATTGCGGAGTCGAGTGCCTTAACAACCTGGCCACGTATACTGACTGAAAAAAACGTTAGATAGACAGAAGGACAATGACCATCCAATAGGTATAGATATAATTTTCTGTAACAAACATAACTACAGGTTATACAAACACTTAAAAAATAGAATAAAACGACATTGCCTCATTAAACGAGTGAATACATAATGTGCCTTACAATAAGCTAAATTAAATTAAACACGTGTCTAAGACATGCACACGAAAATGGGAATTATAATAACAAATAAATTTCTAAACACGTCAATAAGAACCATCTGGAGGTTCTTTTAAGTAAAATATCTCCAGGACACAAGTTTCAAAATAGTTATTCAAAAATGTTTAAACAATCATATAGGTAAACAGACAGACGGATAATATTAATTACCGTGTTTTCGAGCAACAGATTAGCAGAACCAAGGGTGAATCGTCGACAGAAGAAATAGCGCCGAATACGATCCGAAATCCAGGGGTCGCTTTGGGCACGTTTACCATATCGTTTCGTAAAGGGCATCGTGGTCGGTCACTCACTCATCAATTTTAAAATGAAGTTCTCTTTCATAAGCACAGTAAGTTCTAATCTGTAATCCAGGAAGTCTGAATTAATTACATGATACTACCAGCAGCCTCAGAAGTGGATTTGGTAATCCGATGCAGTAAGTTCTAATCCGTAATCCAAGAAGTCTGAATTAATTACATGATACTACCAACAGCCTCAGAAGTGGATTTGGTAATCCGATGCAGTAAGTTTTAATCCGTAATCCAAGAAGTCTGAATTAATTACATGATACTACCAACAGCCTCAGAAGTGGATTTGGTAATCTGGTGCAGTAAGTTCTCATCCGCAACAGTAGAAGTTTCCTTGATAACAATGATTTGGTAAGTTGATGCAGTAAGCTCTCATCCGCAACAGTAGAAGTTTCCTTGATAACAATGATTTGGTAATTTGATGCAGTAAGCTCTAATCTGTAACCTAAGAAATCTGAATTAACTACATGATACTACCAACAGCCTCAGAAATGGATTTGGTAATCTGATGCAGTAAGTTCTAATCCGCAACGGTAAAAGTTTCCTTGATAACAATGAAGAGGTAAAATTCATATTCAACTCAACCACTAATTCAATGTCAGATACAAATCCAGGATTAGCCATGAGACGACCAAGTATAGTCGTTTTATATTTTCTGCTCTCTCCTGGCAGTTATTCAAATGTATTTAATCTTCTAATAAACGAATATGTAATTTTACCGTCATATAGTTCAAACTGATGTACCGGAAATTAATTATGATATAAGCCGTAATTACAGGCTCATACATTATATATATGTTGATATATTCAACCACAAACTGGAAATCCTAATATATATCATCTTCTGAAGTCACCACGAATCTAAATTCTGAGGCTTTTCCCCATACTTCAAAACTACAATAAAAGAAATGAAAAGAACTTTTTGAGAAAAGGCGTTTGGCGAGGGGGAACTAATTATCTTTTTCCAGTACAATTGTGTGTTCTTCATCTTTTTTTCTTTTTTGTTTTTAAACAGTCAGCCAATCAAATCGTTACTTTATTTCAAAGAGCTCAATCTGTATTATGATAAACGACTATGTTTCGTGAAGCATTACGATAACTAAGAAACAGGATCAAAAGGGGAAGAGTTTGACTTCTGAAAGAACATTAAATGAAAGCACGAAGATGTAAAACTCATAAAGACAACTGTGAAACTGATTTATGAGAGTTTGAGTTTTGAAAAAGACAACACGCAACCAGGATAAACTCGTTCTTATAGGCCTTCCTATTTTGGAACTTTTTTCTTCTTCAGAAAATAACGTATGCTTTATTTACCTCATGAACCAAACTTTTCGTGAAAGATCTGAAGCTATTCCTAGAGAAAACAAACGAATGATATTGTATGTTGACGTCTTGCAGCAATGATTGTGCATTAATATACGTACTCAATGAGTATCTATTTAAATACAAGAAACTGTTAAAAATTGCCTTATTAAGTTGGACACAACTTTGTCACTGGTATATTTGAGGCGTCACTAATAGATGATATCAGCTGAAGTTTGTAGATGTGTAAGTAGATATTATATATATATAAATGAAATAGTCGTTTTATTTCACATAGACTCATGAGGCAATACAGAATTCAATTCTAAAGTGCACCGATCTCCTAAGCCACAGTTCCGTGCAACATTAAAACGTCATTATTTCCACAGTGCACTGATGTAAAACGATTTGTAAAAACCAGAGTCTACCTTTTTGTGTTCGATTCACTCATGATTATCACTTTTGTTTAACATTTAACGCCTTCTATGGTATTTTGTTTATCCTCTGCTTTCATCATTTATTTTTTTCCAAAGAAGATCTGGTTTAAATTATTTCTCAAAATCATTGAAACTCCTTATTCATAAACAATGCAAGTGTTACATTGATAAAATCTGAGCTTCTCATACAAACACGAACATATGCCACTGTTCTCAGTCATGTAAACAAAAACTAAATTAATTTAGAAGAAACGAGTTTTGTTTTGTTTTTGGAAAAAAAATGCAAGTAATCGAAACGCCAGTTTTATCTTTAACACCAAATATTTACATCATTATACATAAATTAAATTATATTGTATTTCGTTTTCATACTCAGTTACAAAGACAATCTGGTGTAGGTAATGTGGCTCTTATAACCGAATCAGCCTGTTCTACAGTGTTGGTAGCTTAATTAGTTTCGGTGCTTAGCCCCTGTTTGTTATGAAATATGAGGATCAATAGCTTTCGTCGATAAATTAATGAATTTCTGATTTAATTTTTCATAACAATCAAGCTATTTCGAAGTTTGTCCATGTATCAATCTCTTGTACAACCTTAGTGTTGTTGCTAGTCTTTAGAGGTCACTTTGATACACACGAAGAAGTAAGAAACTGCAAGCAATGTGGACCCACTCCAACAAGATATAAACAACGTCTTCTCATACGGGTCGCATAAACTTGTATGAAATCAACAAGAAAGATAAACAACGTCTTCTCATACGGTCGCATAAACTTGTATGAAATCAACAAGAAATATAAACAACGTCTTCTCATACGGTCGCATAAACTTGTATGAAATCAACAAGAAATATAAACAACGTCTTCTCATACGGGTCGCATAAACTTGTATGAAATCAACAAGAAATGTAAACAACGTCTTCTCATACGGGTCGCATAAACTTGTATGAAATCAACAAGAAATATAAACAGGAGTTAATATTTTCTCCTTCCAGTAAGATATTATTATTCGAAATTTGGCAACTTAAATATATTTTCACACTTGTAAAATCATGAGGATCAACAGACTTTGTTCGTAGCCTTGCAAGAGGAGATGGTAACCACAAGACTTTTTCAAAATCTTTCAGAATGTTCACAAGAAGTATGTCGTTCACTTTTAAGTCACTTATGAATAGTCACTAAACTAACCGATTGTGCGGACCGGGTACGTTGCTGCAATGTTTATCATGATGGATTATCCAAAACACCAAGGGACGTGATCAGTGCACACTTTCAGCCCAGAAGATATCGAACTCCGACTTTCTGTTAATAGTCTCCAATTCTTGCCACTTCCGGCCGAAGAAACAGCGCTGTTCTGTCGGCGCAAATACATTCCCTGTATAACAAAATACTGCCCGTCTAAGTGCGCGTGCTCGTTACCATAGTTACTCGGGCACTATCCTTAGTTGATATTTGCCAGATAATATTCATTTAGTATAAAAACCAAACCTGGGTATTATTTCATACATATCAAATGACCTTCACTTTAAATCACAAACCATATAATATGTATATGCAAGTACATATTATAGATATGTGTATAACACACCCCTCGAGACACGTAACGTGGGTTGATAAATTAATACTTTGAGGAAAACAGCCGCACGGTGTAAAAACAGACACAACGCACGTTCAGACCATTTCGTAAAATTGTTCCGCGGCCAGTCATATTTGGAGATACCACAAAGAAATCTTGTAGGAACAAACTATTGGAGAACATTTGGAGATACCACAAAGAGATCTTGTAGGAACAAACTACTGGAGAACATTCGGAGATATCACAAAGAGATCTTGTAGGAACAAACTACTGAAGAACATTTGGAGACACCATAAAGAGATCTTGTAGGAACAAACTAATAGAGAACATCTGGAGATATCACAAAGAGATCTTGTAGGAACAAACTACTGGAGAACATCTAGAGATACCACAAAGAGATCTTGTAGGAACAAACTACTGGAGAACATTCGGAGATATCACAAAGAGATCTTGTAGGAACAAACTACTGAAGAACATTTGGAGATACCATAAAGAGATCTTGTAGGAACAAACTAATAGAGAAAATTTGGAGATATCACAAAGAGATCTTGTAGGAACAAACTACTATAGAACAATCGGAGATATCACAAAGAGTTCTTATAGGAACAAACTACTGGAAAACATTTGGAGATATCACAAAGAGATCTTGTAGGAACAAACTAATAGAGAAAATTTGGAGATATCACAAAGAGATCTTGTAGGAACAAACTACTATAGAACAATTGGAGATATCACAAAGAGTTCTTATAGGAACAAACTACTGGAAAACATTTGGAGATCTCACAAGAGATGTTGTAGGAACAAGCTACTGGAGAACATTTGGAAATATCACAGAAAGAGCAAAGTTTGTAGGAACAAACTACTGGAGAACATTTATAGATATCTTTAAAAAATGTTGTAAGGCCAAACTCATGTTCTCGAACAGGAAAACAATTCATCAAGATGCAATACATAAGTAATATTAACTTCCGAACACAGCAAGCTACCTACTTAAATCAAAAGTAAAATCAACCCAATAATGAATATAACTCATTCAATACACTTTTTAACGTTCCTACCTACAAAGGTTAGAATCCATTGTTTGGTCATATGGTTGGTTACCCTTGCTGTTAACGATAAACCCAGTAATATATCACAAGATTCGACCAGTTTAATCCTAAATCCATATACTCAGTTAACAAAGCAAACCATTCTCTATTATTAAAGTTTGATTATTTATATATATATATATAATAAACATTCTAACCAATACTGTCAATGAAAAGTGGCATCAAAGAAAGAACAGAGTATACCTTACATAGGGAACGCACAAATACTAGTTGTTAGCTTCAATTACTGTCGCACATTTATATACTCGTTGAAAAACGTAAAATCGGTATGGTATGACCTTGTATTAGCAAAGCATTACACAGTCTCCCTAACAACGACTTGTAACCAATTAAAATCCATTAAATGACCAGACAGTGTATTTTTATAGGAGCCTGGCATCTGAGATAATATGATACGACACATGTTTATGTGTAGAGTCAAGTAGCAGCACAGTAGCAACACTACAGCCAAAACTTAATGGTTATGAAGATACAAAATAATAAATTAAATAAATATCTGAATCGTACTATAAGCAGCTATAATTTTGGTAATTTAATCGAAAAATAGCTATGTTAAATATAACAAAGAGAAAATCAATATATTAAACATGCTATTATGTGTGTCTAACACAACTAACCTTTGTCGCTTTAACCCTTATGTTTAGAAAGCTCACATCCGCACCAACTTGAGGAATGAAAAAAGATTGAGAAGACCGGGAAATCAGTCCTGTGAAGCTTGACTTGTTAGAATTAAATGTATTGTAGCCGTTATATACATACATACATACATGCCTTTCAGTTGAAACCACTGATGTTGTTTTCCATTGAACACAACATCGTTCACATTTTTTCCTATCATGATTCTATTCTAATTGCCTTTGAGCACTATCATGATTCTATTCTAATTGCCTTTGAGCACTATCATGATTCTATTCTAACTGCCTTTGAGCACTTTAAAGAACTTAATATTCTTTGAACTTTTACAATTGCAGTTAAACAAGACAGTTACCAATAATTCTGATTTTTATGTACGTAAATATAATGTACGTACGAGTGTCTAGACAGATAGATAAACATTATCTTAATAACTGAAAGTCAGATGCTTTAGGCAAATAATGAAACAACAATTCTCTAGACAAGATTTATTTTTATTGGATATAAGTATTTCGTATTATCTATATAATCTTTGTTTCACTGGGTCAGCACAATCAATCTTTTTCACCTCTATTCTAAGTGGGGGGTTATATTTTTGTCTACATAACGCTTTGTATTTTACGGCAGTTTTATCTGTATGAATATATATATTGTATTTTGAGGTTTTTGGCATTGGTAAATTTCTTTGTTTTTCGACGGTGTCTTTGCTCTTAGAACACAATAGAACATATTGAATTTGGTCGCTTCTCATTACTTGGTATTTTGTTGTTGTTACTGTTCAACTAATAATGTAATAAGCTCTCGTAATATGGCAGTTAAATGATCCAAGCAGAATTGATTAGGTTTTGAACAAGAACTTGCAGTTCTGAATACTAGTATTAATCACACTTGTCGGATGAGTTTCTGAATCAACAAAGATTCATGTCTGGCTACAAAGATTTATATACCTACCTCTTTTTTTTCGCCCGCCCTTCTCTTCTCGATATAATCTAACTTTTTAAATTTAATTAAACATAAACATTTATTACGTATGGTAAACCAGCCGACATTGAGATTTCCCAGACATCCAAAGTAGCAAACTGTAGATTTTAACAGTTTATACATAATACTTTTATATTTATATATATAATATTTTTATGAGACTTCTACTTCTTACTGATATATAAAACTAATGTATTTCTATACGAACGCATTAAGTCGCGTGCTATAAACCAAAATGCACATCTTCATGCAACTGCTATATATCTTGTGAAAATATACCAGGTTTAAATATACTACCTTTTAAACACTTCTTTCTCTACAGCAGTAATAAAGTTTTTACAAACATATACACGGACTTGCCTGATTCTCTACTGCTAGTTAAAATCTTACTAAAGTATATATAATACTTTATTTTTCTGTGGGACTATACTATGGCTTACGAACAAATGTATGTATATTTTATACAATCATTCATAAACATATTCATTTCTATACGTCTGTGCTAAATCTTATAAACATAGGCAATCTTATAGAGTTCACACGTCTTTACAAAATATAATGTAAGTACACAAACCTGTGTATTTTTATACGTCTCTGTTATGCGTTACGAATAATTTACAAGCAATTATTTTTATACGTCTGCATTAAATCTTACAAAGATATACAAACATAACTTCATAGTTTTCACAGTTTACTGCGTGCATAATGCAAGGATTATTAACCGTGCATATATACTAAATATCCAGCTAATTTACAATATACACAACCTAAATATATTTACTATAGTTCCATGATGGTTTGAGCTCTTCACTTAAATAATGGTAATAATTGTATACATATCGTTCTTTACTGGCCCATTATAGGTTTCAAATAAGAAAAGCGTATACAGTAGCAGTTTACTACGCTCTACTTGTTATATGCTGCTGTCAATGAGGACTTCCACTCTACCTACAGAGGCCATTAGGCCGCTGAATCACTTATATCATTTGCTTATGATACATTAATTTTTATACTATATTACATCGAAGCTGGGTTATGCTTATTCCTTAATGGGTAATGATATTAAATGGCTGGCTCAGTACTGGTGTTTAATACGAGAGATGTATAAAATCATTTAAACTACAATTTGTTTAAAGTAAGGTCTGCCTGTCGAGTCTTTAGTGTTGAGTAAACAGCAGCAGCTTACAATACAAATGGTGTGGTTAAAATACTGTTACGTGCTCTTCTTCAATCCGTATTGTATCAGCAATAAATTATGATATTATTAAAATTATTATTCATGTTGCTATGGTCTCATGCCAAATGTATGACTTACTAATAGTTCCAGGTGATATTATTAAAATTATTATCCATGTTGCTATGGTCTCATGCCAAATGTATGACTTACTAATAGTTCCAGGTGATATTATTAAAATTATTATCCATGTTGCTATGGTCTCATGCCAAATGTATGACTTACTAATAGGTTCCAGGTGATATTATTAAAATTATTATCCATGTTGCTATGGTCTCATGCCAAATGTATGACTTACTAATAGTTCCAGGTATTTATAAGCAAATTTACTATTTTTAGCATCGTTACTCACGGCTTCAGTTACTCCAGCTGAATGTGTAAATAAAACGTTCTGAATAAAAACCGCTATGAATTTGCTTTTCATAAAGGTAATGTTTAATTGTTTCGTACAGAGACAGATTTTAGTATCTTTTCGTATAAACGGTAGAGATTATTGTAATCTATTGCTTACGTTTTTCCGCCTGTACAATGTACACCAGTAGTTCCCAAACTCTTTTAGTCTGAGGCTCCCTTGATGTAAATGAAAAAGTTTGAGCCCCCTCCTC
>NW_013666268.1:130144-131049 GCF_000517525.1 Limulus polyphemus
CCCATTTTTGGCAGCCCCCAGAAAAACTTCACGGGCCCCCAGGGTGGCCGCGGCTCCCACTTTGGGAAACACTGATGCAACATTTAATAATTATCTAAAATGCTGTTATCTACAGCCTTCAAAGTGTGTAAATTTAACAGTAAAGATAATTTTCAACATGTTTTAAGTCATACAAGATCATCGCATGAAACTATCAGTTCTATTTCATTATAACTGCAATCCGAATTTTTAAGACTTTTTTCATGGTTTGTAACCTCGAAACACGAACAAGTTCAGGTTGTCATGGTGTGTGTACTAAAATGTGAATATCTGATTTCTCACATCAGTAGTAAAACAATTCCTTAAAGCTTTAAATACGTGGATTACATATATTAATACTAGCGGAAATATAATATATATATATATCAAAGCCATAAAATACGTGGATTACATATATTAGTACTAGCGGAAATATAATATATATATATCAAAGCCTTAAATTCGTGGATTGCATATATTAGTATTAGTAGAAATATATATATATATGTGTGTTATACATGTTTCAAGTTTTGAAATTCAAATGCTTATATCAAGCTCATTTTATGAAATAAAATAAAACTACCTCATAAGAATCACAATATCGGGCTACGGATCGAGAGGTGCGAGGTACATATTTTCAACTGTGGTGCCATTATTATTTTAGCAGTTAATTTCGATATTCGATTGACGTTGCTGTTGACTAGTTGTTCGTTCTCTGGCCAGCAGTTATAAAGTAGGAATGGCTATGTCTTGGCCAGCAGCTATAAAGTAGGAATGGCTATGTCTTGGCCAGCAGTTATAAAGTAGGAATGGCTATGTCTTGGCCAGCAGTTATAAAGTAGGAATGGCTATGTCTTGGCCAGCAGTTATAAAGTAAGAATGACTAT
>NW_013666268.1:132038-136453 GCF_000517525.1 Limulus polyphemus
CTATAAAGTAGGAATGGCTATGTCTTGGCCAGCAGTTATAAAGTAGGAATGGCTATGTCGTGGCCAGCAGTTATAAAGTAGGAATGGCTATGTCTTGGCCAGCAGTTATAAAGTAGGAATGGCTATGTCTTGGCCAGCAGTTATAAAGTAGGAATGGCTATGTCTAAAATTGGAAGTCTCTGGCTACAGAGCTTTATTCCCTCCACCTAACATTATTGTCTACGTTTCATTACAATAACAACAATTAAGTTATTTACTCACTACCACAACCACCCTCACTAAAACTGTTTCCTGGCTATGACGCTGGTCCAGTGTTGCACACATTACTGTGCAATTTGAAAGTACCAAGACAAATCTCTTACAATTGTTAGTAAAATTAATTCCAACTTAGTTTTTCCGTTAACGCAATTTTATAACTTATTTGGAATCTTCTCTTTAGCAATGCATTAATAATCTCTCCAATTACATTCGCCTATGTTTTAGTATAAGCACACACAACATAAATCAGTACAAGTTACTGGCATTGTTTATTGAGCAAGAACAGTAATAATAATTACGATCTAGTTTTATGCAAGTGTTCAAGTATTTTTTATAATTTATATATATTACGAATCACACACAAGGTGAGATCTAACAGCCACATCGCCAAGACCTGGTAAAATAATGTAAAAACCATAGTGTTGCAATAAAAATATTCAAGTCTGTTAAATGTGTAGTGATAGCTTAAACATAGCAGTAAAACTAGATACTTAGACTAGAGGAAAGGTAGCTAGTAATCACCACCCACCGCCAACTCTTGGGACACTATTTTATCAAAAAGTAATTCGATTGACCGTCGCATTAAAACACCCCATAGATGAAAGAACGAGCATATTTGGTAGGACGAGGATTCGGACCCGCGATCCTCAGATTGCGAGTTAAGCGCCCTAACCGCCTGGCCAGTAATATATGTGTGTGGTATAATATCACAACAACAATGATAACAGTTTATATTATATTATTCATTACTAGCCCAACAAAGTTTTCCAGTTGTTTTGAAACACTTTTTAAACATTACAGCACCAATACAATATAATATTCAGAGGAAAGATTGTAGGGCTTTTAACTCTAAAATTCGTATTACGATCCTTCAAATGGATACAGCATAGATAGCCCATTGAATAGCTTTATGCTTAAAAATAAACAAATTAATACATCTTTGCAGGCAGCTTAAGCTTGTAGTGTATATACTAACATTTCAATTATACCTTTCTTATTGAATATCGCTGCCAAAGTGCAACAGCACAGCCTTCCTACTAGAAACTCGTATTCAGCCACTAAATAATGATTCAGTTTACGTCATTATCAGTCTAACTGTGATATAATGTCACAAATGTATTACTGTTAAGTGTCATTCTCCGCCGACTACAGCTGTATACCCTAAAACTAATTACTGTAAAACCACACTTGATATTTCTATAATGATGCTATTTAACGGTGATGTAAAACAGTTTGTTAATACTGAGATACCAGCAGTACTAGTTGTCGTGGTCCACCAAGTAGGGCTCCACACCCTAAAAATAGATACTGTAAAACCACACTTACTATTCTTGCAACGACGCAATTTAATGTTGATGTAAAAATATTTTTTGTTAACATTTTGATAACAATACAATATAATGTGTTTTCATGTGTAACCAGGGCGTGTAGTAGACGAATTGATAAAAGTCGACTTTTGGAAACTTCAGATATAGTGTTGGCAATATCCCTTGGAATAAAATATGGTTTATTACATATTCTTGGCAACCATGTGCTTCATCCATTAACATAATTCAGAAATAAATGTTCCAAGCAGCATTTTCAACGAAGTTACACCAATAAAATTACTGATTGCTCGTTTGTCGAAGTTGTACTGTTGATGTACTGTTGAAACTGTTAAGTCGTCCCTAATTTTGAAGTGATGGACAAGAAGGAAGGCAGCTGGTGAATACCACAGACCATCACTATAAGTTATTACACAACATTACTGTTAGAGCCAGATGTTTATTTTAAGTACTGCACAATCACGTGTTTAATATATGTGACCACTTGTGCTGCATACTTAACACTCTATGCAAATATTATAATACCTCATTCTTCCTTCTCTGTTTGTGTGTGTGTCTCTCTCTCTCTTGTTTTCTTTTCAAACCAATAGAACAACAAATTAACAAATCTTCGAATCATACATATCGCTAATGAAAATAGAAGTTGTTTAAAAAATTGTGTATAGGTAAAGTTGAAATATTCCTTAAATTATAAGATAAAAGTTTCCTCGCTTAAATACTCTTGAGTTGTTTATCAACCATCTTTCCTTCGGTTGAAACTTACTTGAATTAATGTAAGAATATTGTATATTCCCACTGAAGAGCGTAGTAAAATCACACGTAGGGTTTTAAAATCTTCATTACAAATTATGTGTAGAAGGGTGAAATACCAGTATAAACTTATGATCACCGGCAGCGAAGATAATGAACAAAAATTAAGGAATAAAATTCGGATTATTTCAGATATTCGCGCAAGGCAACAAATGGGCTAACTGCGCTGTTCGTCCCTAAAATAGCTAGTCAACAGCAGCCACCATACGCTGTTGGGCTGGCTACTCTAATTAAGTAGTGAGATTTGACTGCCGCTCTTATAAGTCACTCACGGCCCAAAGTGCGGAGCAAGATTTCTTTATGCAACGGTACTCGAACCATGAATCAGCGGATCCATAGTCCGACATGTTAAGGGCCACGCTAGGCCTTTAAAGGGTTAAAGATACATTAAAACTTGAGTTTGACGGTAACACAATAGTACAAACAAGCTTTTTCAAGGTTAGCGGTAGCGAAGCTAAAGATACATCTTACTATAAATATTACTCAGTGTGTTAGCATCCATCATCCAGAGTTGGCTGGTTCGATTAAAGTAACTTTTCTTATGGTAAGTGGCAACTGCCCTACGGTATACAAGAGCTATCTTGTTTCAGAATGTTTGCCCGAGAAGAGGGATAAAAAAAATACTCTGAAATAAGACGCATTTCCATCTTTTATAGAATTTTGGATTTGAATTTAAAATCATAAGTACTTAATCAGTTAATCATTTAATCAGTTAAATGAACCAATTATTACCTTCCACAAAACAAGGTGTGCAATAAGCATCTAATGAGATCAATACGGATTTAATAACAAAAGAAAGATGGATGGGAAGCATTACCTAACGTTGTCATTTATAAAGATCTTTGCTTCCTTACTGGATACTTTCAGCTACCTATTCATTAAACAAGTAAAACTAGCTATCAATGAAAACCAGTTTTACTTCCACTTGTACTAAATTCACAGTGCTGTATAGGTATGATCTGTGGAATAAAATGATGGTAATACGACACATAATTAGAAATGATCAGGGTAAAAGTTCCTAAATAATAATAGGAGAATCTCGTGCCAATTTTTCGTTAACTTTAAAACTAAACAGCCAAAAATTTGTTCCTTTACGTTTATTCATCTGTGGCTATTTATTACTAACTTTTTCTAGCATACAAAGTGGAAGTATCTGTTTCATATCAATTCAGCCAAAGCGACATCTACAAACTGTTACGAGTTCTATTGCCGTCGGCGGTTAATTCTAGCAATTCCTAAAGGTAATTAATTAAATCATTTTATGTACTATTTTCTTATGATAAATAGGCCTGTGGTAAGGCTTAAAAGCATTTTGGATTTTTTTTCAGAAACATAAAAAGTAGGCATTTAAAATATACAATAAATGTATTCAAAATGGAAACCCAAGTCAATATTAAAAACAAAACCTTCAGCTTTTCAAAAGTCTTTTTTTTCAACACTTTTTATCTTATATTATTCAAAATTCATATTTTATGGAATAAATAAAGATCAATAAATTAGTAGGTAAATTCGTGATTCTTAGAAAAACGTATTCAATGATAAAAGTCAATAAATCACAATTTAAGACACTCGACAACCCAAGCGTTTCCGGAAGGTAGATCCCTCCGGAAGAACTCGTGTTAGCGGCTTTCACGAAGTATGATTTACCTAATAAAGAAGCTGATAGCTAGCATGAACGAAATAGTTACAACAAATTAACATAATAGAAAAACTGTATTTATTAGAGATGTGAAATGTTAATAACTTAAAAGCTTTAAGAAATATTTTGTTTGTTTACTTATTGTTAAGTAAATCGCTATACAATGTGCTATCTATGTTCTGCATACAAAGGCTATAACTGGGAGTATATATATATATGATACGCGTTTTTCTGTTATTATTGCCCCCCCCAGTGGCACAGCGGTATGTCTGAGGACTTACAACGCTAGAAATCGGGTTTCGATACCCGTGGTGGGTAGAACACAGATAGCCCATTGTGTAGCTTTGTGCTTAACTTCAAAAAACAAAACAAACTGTTATTAT
>NW_013666268.1:137108-141928 GCF_000517525.1 Limulus polyphemus
AGTAAATTAAAAGATGTTGCTCTATTAAACATTTTCTTATCCTATTGAAACATCACCTTACAGTTGTTAAGACATTCTGCCACCAACAAAGATGTAGTAAGTAAATTAAAAGATGTTGCTCTATTAAACATTTTCTTATCCTATTGAAACATCACCTTACAGTTGTTAAGACATTCTGCCACCAACAAAGATGTAGTAAGTAAATTAAAAGATGTTGCTCTATAAACACTTTCTTATCCTATTGAAACATCACCTTACAGTTGTTAAGACATTCTGCCACCAACAAAGATGTAGTAAGTAAATTAAATAATGTTGCTCTATAAAACACTTTCTCATCTTATTGAAACATCACCTTAGAGTCGCTAAGACATTGTAGTGCAAAACAAGTATGTAAAAACTAACTTCCAAGAAGTTTCAGTAGTCCCTGACGTTGACTATTACGTATATCATCATGTAATAGATATTAACAACATTATGCGTTCATACTGGTTTGTGCAGTATAAACGCCTTCGTTGTTCTTACTTCTGATCTTTCTGTATAGTACATTTACACAAAGTATACTCCCATCTTAGTTTATTTAGACCTACACTTCATAGATTTCTACATTTCAAGAATCACGCTTTCTCCATAAGAACTATGGAAAACGATATATGAACTATAGCATAACGACAAAGAGGGAAAGAGATGTTTTTTCATAGCGAGAATTATATTTAAGATATAAAATAATGAAAATTAGGAATAGAGACTCTCTTCTCAATAATTGAGACAATAATTTGAAATGTCGACTCTCTTTGGCCAAAATTAAACCAGAACCAAAGCAACAAATAAAACTTAAAACGCACATAATCAACTCACAGAAGTTTTCCATTAAACACAAATGAAAAGATGAAGATTATTTTTGTGTCATTAAATATGCTTCCATGGAAATAAATCAAAGTATTTTCATGCTCATTTAGACGTCATAGATTACGTCATTTGTGTTTTGACGTCATTAAACCAAAACTTAAATTGTAGTGTATTGATTGATTCGGGAAGGAAGGAACAGTATATGACAGATGACATTTCAGTAAGCCTTAAACCGTAGAAGGATGATTTAGCTTTTAGCCGGTTGTTTATTTTTTCTTTTCGGTTACCTTAATCCTCTTTATTGTGAAACTAACAAAAATAAAACTCAGTTGTTTTGCGTTTCTTGGTTCAGAAATGTCAAAACGTCTGATATCTGGTTTTGTACTACCATATTTAAATTGCCAACGTGGAATGCAAAAACTACGAGTTTAGGTAAAAAAACGTCATTTAGTAATAACGTCCAACACTGCTTCTGTTCTATAAAGTTCCGGGCAACATTGTACTGCAAAGCTCACAGACTGGTTTTCCTCTTCACATTGCCCCCTACTGGCACAGCGGCATGTCTGTGGACAGTTTAATAGTCGAGTTTGCACATCAGAGTCAAATGGATTGCAATTTAGCATGGCCAAACTTACAAACGTCGTTCACTTGTTGTCTACGTTCTTCGGTTGTAGCACATAAATCGTCCCCCAGTGGCACAGCGGTATATCCGGGACTGACAACGCTATAAACGGGGTTTCGATACCCATGGGGGCAGAGCACAGATAGCCCATTCTGCAGCTTTGGGCTTAATGAACAAACATCAACTCTTTACCTTCTTTCCTCATTGCAGTTTCGCAACTTCACTTATAAATTATTACACTTTTGACTACACATTAATCGCCGAGTCTAACACACACACTTAATTAATACACCAACAAGTGTAAAACAAAATGCTCAAATGCGTAAAACAATTAGAGTCTTCACCCAATATATTTTTCCTATGTGTTTTCCTTAAAGGTGAAATTCGATAGCTCTAATTGACTATGATCATCGCTCTCGAAATCTGCCAGGGAACTGATAGAGTTTCAAATCATATACTAATACTCAAAGAATAATTAATGATCCCAGGCTAAAATAATTAAGAAAATAAACAGCTTAAGGCTAACATAATTAAGAAAATAAACAGTTTAAGACTAAAATAACTTATAAATCAAACAGTTTAAGGCTAAATTAATTACGAAAACAAAGCACAAATAGTTTAAGGCTAAAATAATTAAGAAAACAAAACACAAACAGATTAAGACTAAAATAATTAAGAAAACAAAGTACAAACAGTTTAATGATGTTCTCAAGAAGTAGTCCGAGATAGAAAAGTACAATCAATACATCAAGAAACAACTATATGTTGAACAAATATAAAAAATATCTAAAACATTTGAGCTAGAGTCTTGAAAGGTTAGCTTTAAAAAGTACTAAATATTACAAGTACATAAAATTGAAGCATTAATGTATACGAACAAGGGCATATTGTGGCTCTTTATAATAAACAATTCGAGAACACGTGCAATATAAATGGTTGTGTAAATTGAATGTGTTTGCGTACCGCCCGAAATATAACTATTTTGTAAATACGTTGAATATCATCAGCGTACGAAAACTGTGTTATTTGATAATCTTCTAAGAACTTTATATAAAACAGACGTTGACAGACTGTTCAAATTTCTAACCAGTATTAAAATATCTGGCCTAGCATGGCCTGGTGGTTATGGCACTCGAATTCCAGTGTGAGGGTCGCGGGATCTAATCCCATCCCCGAACATGCTTGCTCTTTAAGACTTAGCGGCGTTATAATGTGACGGTCAATCCCACTATTCCTAAAGAGTCGCCCAAGAGTTAGCGGTGGGTGGGGTTGACTAGCAGTCTTCCCTCTAGTCTATCAACGTCAAAATTAGGGACGGCTAGCGTAGATGGCCCTCGAGTAGCTATGCGCGAAATTGAAAACAAACATCAAAAATTAAAACACGTTACATCCTGTTTGCTAGACACTGACCATTGTCACAATAAGATCTCCGGATTGATTGGTATACACCTATGAAACAAGTTTTTTTTTTTTTGGCTGATAGCTTTTGTGCTTCCTCTCCAGGGGCTGATTGCGTTTGTTGTCAAACATTAAAATATGTATGTTTTTTCTTCTTATATATATGCGCACATATGGAGATTGTTTATGGTAACTGGCTCTTTAATGAACAAAACAATCACGTTTCGGTATATGTATTCTGTGCACAATAACTTAGGCTTAATCTAACCATTTCTTTAATTGGAAAGCTTGATATTTTGGAAATATAATAATCTAATTATATAATAGCAATTATAAGTCGAGAAGGAACCAGCCGGTTGTAAGGAAATTAACTGATTTTGAGTTGAAATTTTAGGCATTTGTTCCGGTGACGTTTTAGTAATG
The DNA here is from genome assembly GCF_000517525.1 of Limulus polyphemus. NCBI lineage: Eukaryota > Metazoa > Arthropoda > Merostomata > Xiphosura > Limulidae > Limulus > Limulus polyphemus. The sequence continues at coordinate 140,398 of NW_013666268.1, forward strand.
GTGTTAGCACTAAACTACAATACAATGTTAGTTGATTTCAAGCACTACACAGAAATGTTCTCCACCTATGCTACTGGGCTCTCTTTGAATAAAACAAAAAATTTCATCATCATTATGTGAAACTTTTAACATTTTCTTTGGTTTAAGCAAAAATCTTGACATGATAAGCTATCGGCGCTGTGCTCAACGCAGGGAAAAAAAACCCGAATTTAACGTTATAAGTCTTCAAGTTACTGTTGAGACAGTGGAAGTCTCTTTTAAAAGTTCTTAATCAGGCAAAAGAGAGTATACTGAAAGAACGTTGGAGAAAAAAAAAGTTAAAGGCTGAAACTGATCCTTACTTCTTCGTTAGGCTCAAAAAAGTCCAAATAAACAAAATAATAAGTTAAGTGCAGACACTAAACCCGTTAGATATATCAAAATCATTTGAAAGTTGATATTTTAGCAGCTCTGGAATATTAACTCTTAAACTTCCAGTTATATCAAAGGAGGGGGCACTTAACGTAAGAAAGGTGAGAAACTCTGCATAGAAAGCATCCAAACATCTTCGCCATGAAAATATTATCGATCCTCACTTTATCTTAGCACTCAAAGCAAGGGTGAAGAACACACAAAACGTATTTACACATCACAAGTTTAGAATTCGAACTTAACCTTATGATTTACACAGTCTTAGCTTTACAAGAAATGTAAAGCTTTATTCCCCTAATCTGCAGAGCTTTTCCTAAGGATTTTTTTTCAACTGCACAATTGTATTTTAACTACACAATTATATTTTAACTACACAATTATATTTTAACTACACAATTATATTTTAACTACACAATCATATTTTAACTACACAATTATATTTTAACTACACAATCATATTTTAACTACACAATTATATTTTAACTACACAATTATATTTTAACTTCATCATTTTTAATACATGACGCCTTATTACACCTCATATATACAGGCCTGGTGACAAATGATCCAAAAAATTAAAAATATTCTAGTAAATACATTTATTTATTAATTCTGGAATGGAGCTTTATAATCTTAAATATGTTTTGAGACTAGATTTTGTCATCCTTGTCGAAACGTCGTACATTTATAATAAAGTTTTTTTCATTAACCAGTCAAGCCTTCTCAACACTCTTATCTTCTAAGAAGTGGATTCCTCTTTATCATGTTTTTTTTTCTTCTATATTTATCCACTTGAACTTACTTATATAGGTGAATTTTCAACTGCACAAATATTTTCACGGGTTCACAATTTGTGACCAACTGCACACTAGGAAAACCCTAACAGTCTGTTTACAAACAGAACGGAATGCATTACAAATCTGGTTTGGCACACGATAATAATTGGTAAAAAGTAAATCCTTCAAGTAACAGATAAAAGAAGATTTCTGTTATCAAGAATTAAATATTACTATTTATTTATTTGTAATTCTGAACGTTCAGTTGATGTGCACATAGTCAACCTGGAAAATTGCTTTTATATATATGAATAATTAGTTTTTTGAATTGCATCAATTTTACA
>NW_013666268.1:142644-144873 GCF_000517525.1 Limulus polyphemus
AAGTACATAGATTGAAAGGCAAGTTTGAAAAATTGGTAGGATTGTTCGGGTGATGGTCAACTGCAAGGAGTATTGTTCGTTTGTAATTAAGCACAAAGCTACACAATGGGCTATCTGTGCTCTGCCCACCACGGGTATCGAAACCCGGATTCTAGCGTTGTAAGTAGACAGACATACCGGTGTGCCACTGAGGGGCAGCAAGGAGTAATTAGGCAAGTTTAAGGTGGAAACATATGTTGATAGTTACAGTGCAAACATTGGTTTTCTATATATATAAAAAAACGTTTAAACAATTTAAGCTAAATATCATACACGTTTATTAAAACAGTTTAGACTCAACCGATGACAAAAAAGTTTTCGTTATTTTTCACTCAAGGTGTGACACAAACACCTTATCGAATTAGAGTAATATGGCATTTGAGATCTATAGTTTGAAAAATATAATGGTTTATGCAAATTACAGATCTGAAAGCAACCAATGACACTGTGAATCCGAATTAAATTACGAATTTTTACGTAAATAGCCAATGAAACTCGCGAACCGAAATTTAAATTTACACTTCTTTAGTTGAAGTCTCTTCTTTGTTACTAACATAAAAATTATCAATACCCTTAACCGAACCTGGGTTTAAACAGCGAGTAGAAACATGTAGCAAGAATGGTAGCCATGGCAACTATACAGAGAAAAGCTGCAGAAAAACCTACCAGATCGTAAAACCAAAAGTTTGTCCACATCAAATTTTCCTCAAGTGTTTCATTTCTCTATCTTGATAATCCCATCACGGCTGTAGCACAGAAGTTAAAATCTTGACGATAACAGTACATTTGTCCTCTCCATGATCTGAAACAGACTCGAGCTTTCTTCTCGTTCAGCTCAGCCACTTATGGCGCTGTTTCCACAGTGGAAACAACATATCCAACTGCCAGGTCATTTAATGTAAATGATACTTTTAGGTCGGTGTAGGCATACGTGTTCAGTTTTAAGATTATATCATGTATACAATAAGTAGTAGTCACAGATTAAGTCTATACTTTAAATCCAACCAGACCTTTGTAACTTCAACCATCTTTAAGTCAACATCGTAAAAAGAAGGCTTTCAGCAAGGACTTTAGACGGGTTAACTTAACGTAATAATTACAACCGTAATAACGGGTGGTTATAAGTAACTACAGTGTTCCCAGACAAAACCTTGCATTACTGTAAAAAAAAAAAAAACTGCAATGTTTCAACATAAAACTTTATGCAGAAGCAATGACCTGTGCTATTATCAAACACGATCACACGTAAGTTTAAGCAACGATAATGTTTCTGGTCAAATAAAATTAAAAAATTGACGTTTTCAATAAGTATCTTGCGCAATTATAAGTAACGGTGGTATCTGCAGCCGAAACTTTACACAGACATAAAATACTAAGATGTTTGAACGAGAATTTTGAGCAAATGCAGTAAACTAATTACAGTTTTTATGAACGATGTGTATATACTAACACAGAAGAGAAACTCGCCGACATTTTTAGCACCTATATACTTGATTCATGGTGAATTCCTAACCGTTGGATAGTGCAATGCCGACATGGTAGCTTTATGACTGGAGAATTATGTCACAGCCTTTCTAAGGAAGGATATTTGTATTGTGAGATTATGAAACAACATAGATCCAAATGACACAGCATTTCGAAGAAGGATGCTTCCAATGTTTCGCCAGTAAGCTAAAAAAAAACCATACAGTGGATCAATGGTAATAATATCCGTGAATCTATTGAGATAATCAAACGTAATAAAAATAATTTTAATGTATTAAGTAAGAATGAAGGACCAGAGATAAATGCTGCTAATAGATGGCGTTAAATTCTTTTAAGTTAAATTGTATATCAATGTGATCATGTGAATTTTGGAAGTATATATATATATATATATAAGTGTTGTCTTACGCCAAATATTGCACTCCCAATGATGCCGCAGTTAGACGTCGAAACATGTAAGAGCCTTTAACCTTTTTTGCTCCATGCCCCACCTCGACACCTCAAAAAAGTTTATGCCCCCTTAATATAAAAAAATTTTGGTGTTGAAAAGGTATAATAATATAATGTAAAATTTTTCTTATTGTAGTATTTTCAACTTGCCCCCCTCCCCCAATATATTCAAATTTTCCTCCTGTGGGGCGTGCGCCCCACGTTCAGAATCACCGATGTAGAGTGTACGAGACGGTAAATATATTGTTTACTATT
>NW_013666268.1:145543-158462 GCF_000517525.1 Limulus polyphemus
CAGATAGCCCTCGTGTAGCTTTGCGCGAAATTCAAAAACAAACAAATTTATACGCTAATATTCCTTTGGAAGAAATCATAAAGTTAATTGCTGGATTAATTTACAACAATCATTTGAATGAATTACGTATCTAAAATCTGTATTTCTGACATTAATTAATTTTTCTGCTAAAGAATATCATTTATTGTTTAATGACAATCTTTATTATAATATATATATCATCGGCATGACTATGTACTTAGACTGTTCGTTCTTCAGCCAGTAATTTTCTTTGTATTCATCAAGTGGTTGAAGGAATATCCACAGCCTTTCAAACCATTATGTTATTAGAAATGTGTAAATGACGTTTTTACTATCTTCAACGATCCTGATCATGTTCAATTCTTGGAGTGTCTAAATCGTACAGATAACAGCATTCAATTCCTCTGAAGAACACTAGCAAAATCATATAATTTCTTTTCTAGATTTAGTTATCTATAATTGTGAGAGAAACGTCGAGTTTAACAAAAAAAAATACATTTATTGGCTTTCAGCTTTACAAACAATATTTATTTATATAAACCAAACTCGTCCGTCTGTCTGGTATCTTGGCATTACGAGTTGTTGTTGTTGTGAGGAACATGACATGGCCGAATCAATTTCGATGAAGTTTCGTAAAGGAAATGAGGTCCCCTCCCCCAATCCCTAGAAGAAAAAACGTTTCGAATTTGGCAGCTATTTAAATCTTTACTGCGTGAGGCAGACGCCGTACGAAAGTAACGTTTACTGATGCGCGTAGCACGGATATTTTGTCTGCAGCGCGTATTCAGTAGACCTGCATGATGACTGACGCACGCGCACGTCCGTCGTTATACCATCTTCATGAACCTAACGATATAAACGTATACCAGAAGGTCGTTTGCAAAAGGATTATTTTGGTAATTTTGAAAAAATGTCATCCTTGAAGATATTAAGTACGGTTTATTAATTTACTTGTTCCTCATCGTAAATAAGGTTATATATATATATGCATAAACATAAAATTCAACATGATGGAGAAAAGAAATGGACTTGACTTTTGGAGATAAACCACCTTAAAAGTCTTGTTTTATTTTCTATTTTATTGGCAACGTTTCAAGCCAGATACAAGACTGCTAGTCAATGAAAAACTACTGGCGTTCTACAATACACAAGAAAACAATGTTGCGTGAGTTAGAAACACCAGATTTAAACAATACGTATCGGATCCACAACGAAATGGGTGCAAATACGTGTAAAAGAGCATGCGCATTGAAAGACTCCGAACAAATCAAGTGTATTGTAGCCCTGGCGAGTGTGATGTAGTCGTCGATTTAGTACGACAACTACAGATGTGAATTTTTTTCATTTGTTTGTGTTTAAGCACAAAACTACACAATGAGTTCTCTGTGCTGTGTCCACCGCGAGAATCGAAACCCGATTTTGAGCGTTATAAGGTCTCGGACTTACCGTTGATTCACCGAGAGGCACAGATGTAAAATATTTTTAGTTTATAGAAATATTTCTAGACAACAACACAGAAAAGAATAAATATAATTCAAGACAACAAAACTACAAGAATGATTTCAGTTGTAGTAGTACAGTGGTACTAAATATATTTCTATTTAAACCCGTCAGGTATGATTTACAGATATTTTCAGGGATTTAGGAAAAAGATAAGTGCCTTGTAAAGATATTCAGTTCAGGGAATTAACGAAAAAGCATCGGTATACGGATCGGTATTTGTTTGTTCCATAGCAAAACCACACTGGGCTATCTGCTGTGTCCATCGCGGGGGTATCGAACCCCGGATTTTAGCGTTATAAGTCAGTACACTTACCGATGTCCCACCAGGAGACACGGATCGGCGATTAGCGTAATTTTGTTTACGATTTTTAGTCCCTTGTTTTTTGCGACTCCGGTGATTTTTTTTTACTGTGGCACAGTGGTATGTCTGAGGATTGACAACGCTAGGAACCGGGTTTCGATACCTATGGTGGTGGGCAGAGCACAGATGGCCCATTGTGTAGGTTTGTGCTTAACTTCGAACAAACAAATTGTTGGATATGCAGTGTTACAAATGCATAAAATATATTCACGTATTATGTATTGATATACTGTGTGAATCTCAGGAGAAAAACTGCGAGAGTTTTGTGTTTTTCAAGTAATGCTTTATCCAATTTTTGATAACTAAGTTTCATTAAATCTCATTGGTGATTTATTTGAAATTAACCTAATTACTTATTATTAACTCAGGGTTATAATTGTGAAGAGTAGTTTACATCGTTAGCTTATTATATGGATTTAGGACTAGCTTCTCCCTCTTACATGCCCTCCAGGGACACAGCGGTATGTCTGCGGACTTACAATGCTAGAAACCGGGTTTCGATACCCGTGGTGGGCAGAGCACAGATAGCCCATTGTGTAGCTTTGTGCATAAATTCAAATAAACAAACAAACAAGTTAAATAAAAATGATCACTATCCTGTGAAAAAAAAAAAATTCCGAATACGATTTAGCATAAAATATTTCATCATTTCTAGGTGGTATATAATAAAAATACAAAATTTTCCAACTTCGAACATTTTCATCATTTCCACATAACATTTTATAAAAAAAATGTAAAAATGATCACAATTAGGACCTTGCATAAATTTCTGAATGAATAGTGTATAACTAGGATATTCCACGAAAAAAAATATCTTCGTGTTCAGACATGTTACTTTGGAAAAATAATTTTTCAAATTACAGTTTAAAATATATTTCGTTTATTGATCTTTATTACAACGTTAACCCCCCCCCCCCCAAAAAAAGTGAATAGAAATTTTAGATCTAAACTATCTGACTTCTTGCAAAAAAGAAAAACGAACAGTTTGATATTAACCTCTAAAGTGTTTCAAATATTTTTTTAATTTTGATTATCTTCTAAGAACAAATTCAGCTACCAATCGAGAGGAATAGATAGGTTTAATGTTTTTTTGAAAATTGCCTTTCATTCTAAAAAATATATAAAAGTATTATAACATATTGTTATGTTAGTTAAGTACTCTGATGTCCAACAGAAAAGCCAAATGTTTCCCCAAAATGTAAGTTCAAGACTGTTCAACGAAGAATAAGTTGGAAACGGGCAGTAGAGGAAAACAATCAAATACAAAACATGGGTGTAGTTTTAAACACAAAATTATTTGCTAACAGCATAGTGTTCTGTTACCAAAACTGGTCAGGCTTCTTCTTCTGTGTTGTCTGGCTGCTACCAACAGAGAAACGAAAACCAACAACAAAACTCTGGAAATACCGGAGTTAAATACCCTGGCTGGTGAAATAAAGTCAGATTGCTGTGTTGTCTGGCTGTCACCAACCGAGAAACGAAAACCAACAACAAAACTCTGGAAATACCGGAGTTAAATACCCTAGCTGGTGAAATGAAGTCAGGTATCCCACAAGTTACATTCTACAAACAATGGTCTACACGTGATCTTAATCTATGTCCATTGCACGTGTACTGTATTGCCTGTTTAAATAGTCTACATTCCAAGTAGTCCTTATAGAAACGCGCACGTTTTAGTTTGAAACTTAAGAATAAATGTTGGGGTATGTAACTTTTACCTATATGAAAGGATTATCGCGTATTTACGACCTTGAGGTATGTTTTAACACCACAAGTTGTTGCAATTAACATAAAATTTGCGTATAATGACTAATTTGTTCAGAAATCATATCCTTAATAAACATTTAGTAATATGTACAACGTCCAAAAATAGTTTGGTATATACCAACTAAACTTTATTTATGAATTAAAACTACTTACAAACAATAGTGCACTATGTTTTCTTTGATTTTTAATTCCCAAGTGATCTAAGCGCGATTATAATTTTCAAGACTATTGTTGTTTATTGTTTGTAACGAAGCACAAAGCTACACGATGGGCTATCTGTGCTCTGCCCATCACGGGTATCGAAACCCAGTTTCTAGCGTTGTAAGTCCGCAGACATACTGCTGTATCACTGGGTGGGTGGGGGGAGGCTTTCAAGACTAAGTCACATAACCTTTGAGTATCTTAGTTACTAAAACTGCAGGATATTCCTTCGCCAACAAATAATGGGTTCACTAAGTTTTTCAGGTGGTATAGATTCTTTAGTAACTCTGTTTCTTTCACATGCTTGAGCCCAAATATCCCTTCCTTGTTGCATTAAAATACAGAAACCACGTTTTTATAGTTTAATCAGATCATTATGGTTTTACACCAAGTGTATCCCATCTCAATACTTAAATCCAAAATTCTTTATTTGCCTGAGTAAGTTTATTTGTTTATTTTGTTGTTAAACACAAAGCTACACAGTGGGTTAGCTGTGCTCTGCCCACCATAGGTATCGAAATGGTACTCTTGCATGTATCATATTCGTGTATATAACGCACATGCTAGCTGGTTTAATATTTACCGTAAAACATGTGCACTCCATCATTCTTGTATTTCAGAGTCATATAACAACCAATGCACAATTTGTAGTAAATGACGCAACCACCGAATGTTTCCATGGTTTCTATACCAACCAGCTAATGCCAATCTCTTCTTCAAGTGTTTTTTAGTAAAGTGCTCTAAGGTGAAATATGTGGATGCCATCTATTTGAGTTAGGTCTACCCCAACACAAGCAACGTCACGAAAATCACAGATAGAAACAAGCAAAAATAGATTATTCTACTGTAAACATCTATCCGGATCACGTTTTGTGTGATCGAACAACAAAATACATGCATATACATACAGTTCTTTGTAGTCGGTATAGTAGAAATGTTTGTTTGTAATTAAGCACAAAGCTACACAATGGGCTATCTGTGCTCTGCCCACCACGGGTATCATAACCGGATTCTAGCGTTGTAAGTTCGCAGACATACCACTGTGCCACTGTGGGGCTAGTAGGAATGATAGCAAAATCATTCCAAACCGCCAGGTTTATTCCATCAGCGCTGCCATCTATGGGGTCGTGAAAACGAAAAATAACTAAGACAAAAATGTAGCAAAATGTTAATACATTTTGCCAGATTTATACAGTCTGTTTTAATTTATTGTACTGTGTTAGACTACAATCTTCTCACTGCATTTCAGAAAACTGGTATATACTACTTAGACCATCAAAGGTAAACTTGTGCCGAGTTTGCATGTGAGCTTGTTCAGGAAGTCTTTATAGGAAAATGTCTGCCAACAATCACCACAAAGTATTCAACCTGAGTGCTCAGAGAACACGTATTACAGAGACCTTTTATGTTATTTATCAGAATTTCCCGTTATCATTAACATTTTATCTAACTGCAACCTTTCCTGGGATTTACATCTAACAATCTCAGCTTTAATCTCGCAAGTTTTGCATGGTAAATCCCATCAACAACTGTGAGGTATTTTACAGAGTGAATGGCATGACATGCATACAGTCCTTCTCGAGCAGTGAAAGCAATCTTAAGGATACGTTTATCATATAGCTCCACTTGCCAATATCCAGAAGCCCGGTCTAGTATACTGAACCAAAAGACTCCTTTCAACACATCCAGACATTCATCTATGTGTGGTAGAGGACAGGTGCTGATGAATTTTACTCCTTCACCGAACTGAATCCTACACAGAACCTTATCGTTTCTTCTTGATAATTACCGCTGGAGACAACCAAGCACTATTCAATAATTGCATTACTCTGCCCTATATTCTGCTCAGTCCCATCCTTGCCTACATTTCTGGTGTTCCAAACAAGCCTGTATAGCGGTTACTTTATTGGATGCATATAATCTGTATCTATTTAATGGCATGTAACTTGTGTCTAACCCAATCGGCCATCTAGTCCACAAACACATCAACAAAAGCTTTTATGCAATTCACTGAGTTTATGTCTCTGTATTGAGTTCAAAATGTTTTGCACAATCAACTAAAGACTTCAGGTGTTCTGTAAACTGTTACCATATTGATGGCCATTTCAGTGGGAAGCTGAATACCTGAATGTCTGTAGATATAGATCAGCACTAGTAAAACACCCACACTTTAACAGATTACTGCTTATGCTAGTGCAGCTTGCTTTCCAGGCAGAAAACAGCGTGCTTCGTACATTGGTTCTATGAAAGATGAAAATGCAATATAATGCACATATTATAAACCATAAAGTACAACTGGTACATTAGGTGGAATTGCCATTTCCTTTTCAATATGCATACATACAATCCATTGTTCTAAGTCCTAGTCTGTTTGGTTATGGTAGGTTTGGTTGCAGAACTGCAGTTTGCCTATTGCACAAGTAAAACTGGCTGCCAATTTCTGCAGTAGGTCTAAGATACCAATGCCTGATCCCATCTCAGAAGCAATTGCCTTCACTTGATTTGCCAAGATTATGTTGTAGATACACCTTTCCCTGAGAAAGAAGTTTGTGCTACCTGGTCAAAGTGGTAGCTTAACACAGAATACACAGCAAGTTCAAGTAAGATTCTGAGTGCTTCAGTATCTACTAAAAACTCAATCTCGTGCCCATAGATGATTAATGGCACATACCCTGTGACATCAAGTCCATGGTTCTTTAGATCATCCACCATAAAATTAGATGCAAGCTAATTGCTACACTCATCCAAACTGGTAGCCAGATCCATCTCAGGTTCTACTAATTTAAATCAGTAAGTGCTGCCAAAACACTCATCCAAACTGGTAGCCAGATCCATCTCAGGTTCTACTAATTTAAATCAGTAAGTGCTGCCAAAACAATTGCTCATTATTGACCTTCCTTCATCTGTTATGATGTTAGCATGAAAGATGTGTGCATCATATGGTCCTATCTGAAAACAGGATATAGACATTCCCACAGACATAGACTAGGTACATCACAGCTGAAGCAAGTGCTCCTTCCCTCATGGCCATGGCACATGTGACAGTATGACTGTAACTGCACGAATGCTGTCTTTTGACATTTATTGAAGTGAATCTCGTGGAGCAACAGCTCGACACATCTGTGGGAGTTTGGGGCCTTAACAGGCTCTGGAGGTTGTTCCAGAGTAGAATCCACAGCTACAATTGCCATATGGGTTTGCTTTGCTAATTCTCAGTTAACTTGCCAGTGAAAACCTAATAACAATCTTCAGGAGACATAACAGGAAATATCTTTCTCTGTAAGTTCCTTGAATCATCTGTATGAGTGTCCATGTTCTCCAGGGGTCCTCACCTTCGAGCTTTGAGTTGTGCCACATGGATTGTTGAGATCTCCGTAGGGTTGAATCTGTGAGTTAGCTTGTAAACAACAATGTCCCAGTCACCCAGTATAGGGTATCAAGCACTGGGTTGTCTAAACTCAGATTCAGACATCATACCACCTTTCCCTAAAACCATCCATTGCAAGCATCAACTTTATTGAAATGTTTGATGAACAGTTCAAGTCCTATTTTTCTGTTCCTTTGAACACTGGTGAGCTTACCTATTTTATCTCATCACTAATTGGTTCTCACATGTTCTAACTCCTAACTTCTCTGACAAAATCTGGCTGAAATTTTCTCGGGAGTTCCTCATGTTCTTCTCGAAATCAGGAGGAACACCATCATGGCAAATTCGGCATTCTCGGGCTAATTCTTCAACTAGATAACATGATGCATTATAGCATATACCATAATTGCCGTAATGATATTACTTGTGATAACAGACTTCATCATTACATCCCAAAGTGTCTTTGGCAGCAGTTTTAGATTGTCGTCAGTGTGCTTTACCAACCTAAAGCTCTTGACTAATTCATAATCCCTTTGGATTTTAATGACAAGCAATTTGCTCTACCTGACAGCGTTGTGATGAAACGTGCTGAAATTCGTCCAGTGTGTACATTTCATCACTTATCTCGGACCTGAGTGACTCCACACAGTGTCTTATGGCGGTGGGGTTTGTCCATTTTTCAGACCACTCGCTGTCACCATTAACTTTTTCTACTGTCTTACGTTCCTACATACTGGGGAGGCATATCATTTGAAGTTACATTAGAAGGACTTGGAATTGCTTAGCGAGGCATCCTTTAATGCCGAGAACAGATCGAGAATACCGGCATTTCTCTCACCATTGTTAGTGAAAGATCTCGATCCAAGACCTTGTGGTATTCTTGGACCGAGCCCTCACTACCACCACAGTTTCCTCGACCCTTCCTTAAGTTTTACTTGAAAGTTACCTTCCAGGATATCACAACTTACAAACTTGACTGTTCTAGAGAGTCAACAGAAAGTGAAACACATTTTAAATAAACACCGCAATAATAAATCCTTTGGTTACAGCACCAAAATTTTATTTTTTAACTATTTTATGGTATTCAGATACACTGGTGTCTAGCAAAACGCAGGTTAAAAACTGTTAAGCGAAAAATAAACCAAACAAAGATAATAAATACAATCAAACACAAATATAGTTCTAAACATAAAATTATTTATTAACAAACACATTTATGTTACCAAAACTGTCCAGATTTCTTCTTCTGTGTTGTCTGACTGCAGGTATTGAGGGCTATGAAACAAGAGTTATAACCAAGAGCAAGAGGCAGAACTTTCGAAATGCCCTACTTAGATATCCTTGGTGAAACAGAGAAAGTCAGGTACTTCAGACGTCCACAGATTTCAAATTTCAACCAATGGTGAACATGCAATCTTAAGTTGTCAGTTGTATAGGTTTTTGTATTGCTTGTTTGAATAGGCTACTTTCCAAGAAGTCCATTCAGAAATGCGTACATACTAGTTTGAGACTTAAGAACAAACTAATATGTAATCTTTACCTGTGTAAAAGAATTAGCATATGTTTTTGACCTCGAAGCATCCCGTCAACGAGAATGTCGTAATTATATGCAGAAAATGCCTGTAAATTTAGAAACAGGACATTCTGTACCAGTTATTTAAGGATGAAATTCGTGACTCTTTCAGTCATTTCATTGTTTAAAATAGATTACATTAGCAATGGCATAGTAATGAAGATAATGATTTTCTTACACTTAATTATAATTTCTTACAGCTAAATATTGTTTTCCAAAAACGTAAATTAATATTTTTCTTCACCTTTATTCTGAGAGAACAGTAAAAAAAAAAAAACACTATAAAAGCGTTCCGGCGGCTCTGCGGTAAGTTAGAGGATTTATAACGCTAAAAATCGAGTTTCGATACCCGCGGTGGGCAGAGGACAGAGAGTCCACTTAGCGCTTAACAACAAAAAATCAAACAAATACTAAAAGTACTGTTTAAAATGCATCGCATTAGTAACAATTAAATTAATAATTTTCTTATTTGTTTGGAATTAAGCACAAAGCTACACAATGGGCTATCTGTGCTCTGCCCACCACGGGTATCGAAACCCGGATTCTAGCGTTGTAAGTCCGCAGACATCCCGCTGTGCCACTGGGGGGGCAATAATTTTCTTACACTTAATTTTAATTTCTTACGGCAGTAATGGTGTTTTTGTCCCAGTAACAGCTGATAACTTTATTACACATGTCCATGCGTACTGTACTTTACAGTATAAAGTGTCTTCTACATGAGCCTCTTTGCGCTACTTTTATACACACTAATTTTTGAAGAACGTGATTTTCCTTAGTGAGCATCCTGCTTTCACACATGTTCGCAATAATCATGTCCTGATTGTTTTAGTTTCATATTCTTAAAAGATGTATTTCATACGCAATGTAGTTTAAATATTATACATGCCCGTAACTAATCAACCGTTGTTTTTTGTTTGTGCGTATAAACCCAAAATATTCTAGATCTTCGTGATTACCATTCAAACAAAGTCCCTTAGAAACTAACGATCTTTAGGCATGCTTGTTTCTAAAAACAAATTTTTATAAAAGTCTTGTTAAAACAAATTATGATCTTCAGCTTAGAAAACAAAAAAAAACCTGCAATTTATAAAAAATAGTGTGACATTTCAGTAGATAAATTTTTAAAGTCAGTAATTCATAGCCAGAAATGAATACCTTGGGAGGTTCAATTTGCTACTTTAGTGCCATCTGTTGGCAAGCTTCTAATACACTGTAATAGTGTTCTACACAAGTAATAGATGAACTGTATCCAATTTATACTATGCAAGATATAATACAAATGACATATAAAATAATCAAATTTGTCTTCACAAACGTAAAAAAAGTGTGGTTTTCAATCATACATTTCCACTCTGACCCATAAATGGGGTCATTTGCTCTGTGACGTTATCGTGCAAACTTCGAGTCAAATTTGTACCAGTTTTCTTACCACACTTTAAGATATATTTCTAGTACTTTTTCAGTGATATATCACATATAAATGGATTACCAGTTGTTGTTTTTTTCTATAACTCTTAATGAAGCACCAAATGATTAGACCATGCTTTGTAAAGGTCTTACTTTACATATATGTGAACTTATCTAAATTCGCTGCTGTCTTTATGCAATTCTTCAAAGCATTGATCAGTTTTCTGAGTCTCTTTAATGCAATAATTAACTAGTTTTCCTCATTCTTTACGGTATTTGAGACAGAGAATGATTTATATGCTTACAAAACTTTGCCCCCAATTTTCTCATCATCAGAATCTTTCTGAAACGACGCTCTGGAACAATACTTTATCAGTATTAAAAATAGAGTTTGCCCCCATTTTCTCATCATCAGAATCTTTCTGAAACGACGCTCTGGAACAATACTTTATCAGTATTAAAAATAGAGTTGTATCTAAATTTTACTTAACATGTGTGCCATCAAAATATGAATAAAATCAATACTTGAACATGTGTGGTTTTCGTTTCGTTCATTGTAATCTGTTATAAAAATTTCATTACTGACTATTTGAAAAAAAAATAGTAAAAAAATAAATAAAGTTAGTATCATGATAATTTATCCCTCAGAGTATCCTTTAGCGGGAAATCTGAAAATCTATTTTATGTCAGTATTCCATAGAGTGTCATTTTTAATTTTTTTCTCGTGTTATTATTTCTTTGTTAACGATAGGAAACAAAAGGTCGAGTAAAAAATATGAAACGGAACACTAAGAATGTACAGTAAATATAGTAATCTGAGAGAGTAAAAAGAAATGCAACGGAGTAATGGTAAAACTGAATAATTAGGCATTGTAACAGGAGTCATAAATGTAAGAAGGGAAATTTATAAATAATGATAACTGTCATGTTAGAGTGAAGAAGTAAGGATTCTCAGAAACTTCAATAAGATGATGTAATAACAAGAAATTAACTTAATAACAAGAGCCAAATGTATTCAATTCGTGTATTAGAAGAAAGAAAACATATATATAGTGATTCACTATACATAAAATTTTATGAAACCATCTCCTAATAATATGTAAAATTAGACCTACGCTCAATCATTAAATTGTTCCTCCTACAAGGAAATAAAACATGAATTCTGATGTAGAATCCTACTCATCCTACAGACTTTGAGCTGAGTACAATTAGAGGGTTTATCCCATGGTGCTTCCATCCGTTTTGTGAGTGTGTGATATGTATGCATGCACAAAAAATGTAGTAATAAACCGGATAGTTTAGAAGAGAAAAAAAAACAGAAAAATACAGTTTTATATATTATCATATTTATCAAGAATAAACAGATCATCGATTGCTAGAATATCAGTAGAAAAATGTGTTCCATGATTAATTATTAAAACGGCATACAACACAATCAAATAAAACTCCGCTCCGGATTGTGCCTAAATGGATTGAATAAAGGATTTTTCATCAAACGAAAACATCTTACTATAAAGATGATAAGTTATTTGTGTGTATGTGTGTGTGTGTTAGCATCCATCAGCTGGAGTTGGTCGTCTCGACTATCATAATTTTTGGTATGTTAACTGGAAACTGTCCGACGATGTACGGGATCTTATTTATTTATTTATTGTTTTTTGTACAATTTATTGCCGAGAGGGGGAATAAATAAAGCCCCTGAAATAAGGTACATTTCGACTTTTTGTTATATTATTTTAGCTTCCATTACCTTGAGTTGGCTGGCTCTATTAACTTAATTTTTTTGTATGTTAACTGGAAACTCTGACCGTCTACATGAACTATTTTATTTTAGGATTTTTAGCCGAGAAGAGGGATAAAAACATTACGAAATGGGGCACGTTTCCAATTTTTTTATAGGCTTTTAATTTAAAGATACAAGTACTTAGTTAGTTAATTAAATCAGTCAATTATTACCTTCTTTAAAGCAGGGTATTCATTAGCACCTAACGATGTCATTAGAGATTAAATAATAAAAGAAAGAATAAAGGGGGACATTATCTAGCACTGTCCTTTATACGATTCTGCGCCCCCCAGTGGCACAGCGGTATGTCTGCGGACTTACAACGCTAGAATCCGGGTTTCGATACCCGTGGTGGGCAGAGCACAGATAGCCCTTTGTGTAGCTTTGTGCTTAATTACAAATAATAATAATATACGATTCTGCTTCCTTAACAATTAATCTAAATAAAGAAAAACGTTTCATGCAACTGTTTTTACTGGACTATCGACCCATTTTTCATTACTTCTCAGCAGTTCTTTAATGTTTTTTAATGTTCAAAGTCTCGTATTTGTTCAGTTTTTGATTCTAAAAATATGTAGCAAAGTATCAGAGATAACATATCAGAATCATGGAAGGTTTAATTTCACACGCATATATACTTTCTATTTAGCCTTGTTCTGCACACCTGGAACCTTACATACTTATGCCCAACTCACTTTCTCACCACTTTCTTTTTGTTCATTACATAAACGATGATATACTACACTTGCTTATCTCTACGACAGTCATGTGATTTTCTTATAGCCAATAATGTTGAGCGATAGTTGAAAACAAGCCAAATGACAAAAAAAACAAATGTTATCAATATCCATCGATGACATTGATTCAAGCAAGATCGACGACAAAATATGACGTTTTTACAAGTGAACATCGTTGTATTCTACCAATAATGTTGCC
>NW_013666268.1:159462-163368 GCF_000517525.1 Limulus polyphemus
GAGCACAGATAGCCCTTTGTATAGCTTTGTGCTTGATAACAAACAACAACCAATAAAGTTATCGGACTTGAAGTGCTTGGTAATAACCAGTCCTAAAAAAATACTTATTTGATAGCAATGAAATGATATATTTTTCCCTCAAGGAACTTTAAGAAACTTTCAAACTTTACGGCAATAAACAGGTTTCAGTAGTTTTTATACGACTTTCAAAGCAATGTTTTTGACGTTTTATTATCTATTTATTACACGTTAAAATATGACCTCTTATACCTTAAGATGTGACCTCTGTAACTGAAACGTGCACTAAAACCACGTGCAACTCGTTCTTTTTTAATTCCTTAAGTTGATAAAAGGGGAAATCATGCGTTTATTCAAGTCCTAATTTAGTTGTGACGTAAGAATATGCAAAAAAAAAGTCATAAGATATGGCTGTTTGTTTTCCATCACTTAAGAATTTGTGTTTTGTCTTATTCTAAACACAATAACAGACGTCAACTTCAGATTATGAGAAAAATGTGATCATAGCTATAACAGCTTTTTAACATATATGAATTGTGTGCCTAATGTACAGTTACCAAACTCTATAACCAACGTGTTTATTGTTTGAATTAGTTTTCATATTATGTACTTATAACATTTGATTATTGCAGAGTATTTGTAGAATGTGTTTCTTGGTTATATGATGTACATTTACGTATTCCAGGTGATGTATCAAGGTTATATCAATAGTTTATTAATTTCAGGTGCTGTTTATAAATTATGAGAACAATTTATGAAATAAACAATATAATTAACATTGCACATTTACCTTCTATACTGTATGAATAATGCCCTTATCACTAGATGACTTCTGAATTATATAAATAATGTACTCGCTGAAAGCGATACCCCCCGTAATTTTACATTTCATTTTTCTGTGTATATTTTCTAAATCATGTGAGCAGTGTGATTGTTGCGACATTATATTGTTAATAATATTGTTGCTTCTAGAATATATAAATATTATTTAAACTTGAGCAACTTTAGTATCTTTAAGTTATAAAGAGTAACCCGATGATGGTTCTGAGTGTCAGAGTCTTTCATGATCAACCCACTGAGAAATCTTTCTCCTTGCCCACCACGGGTATCGAAACCCGGTTTCTAGCGTTGTAAGTCCGCAGACATATCGCTGTGCCACTGGGGGCAAACGAAACGTGTTATGTTAGGAATGGTATTCGAACCTACGCCCGGAAACCCGGACTGCGATAATGTTAAAGGATAAAAAGCGTATACTCGTTATAATCTAGTATCCAAAAAACAGATTATTGACAGTACACAGTGCGCAAGATAATTTCATTTATAGATTGCAAAATTTAATACGTTAATTAACATAAATCTTCAAGACATATAATATGTTTTGACAACATCTGGCTGTGCCATCATTATTATAAAAATCAATACGCATAATCAAAAGACTGGTTGACCACAGATAGCCCTTGTGTAGCTTTGTGCATAATTAAAAACAAACAAACTTTAACATTATATTTTTTCTAAAAAATAAAATCAAAATTTTTGAAAGTTGCTTTTGGTTTGTAAATAAATATTTGTTTATTTTATATTATAGAAAAACTTAGAAGAAAATAAGAGAATCACGTACTGTAAATGTAAAAGGTGATGTAAGCTCAGAATAGAAAAACGCTACGTTCTGTGGGATGGGTTTACATATAGGCCACAGACGTCCTGGCACCAATCGCCACTAGGTGGTAGTGGTGTCTCCTGGAATCTAGCCGAAATGATTACTTAGACACGTCCTCGATTTAATGACGTGGATAGGGGTGCTTGTACAAGCGGGTGTGTTAACTTAGATCCGACTTATGTCAAGTTTTAAGTGCGGGCTTTACAAAAATAATCTCGTTACATAGACTTGGTGTCTCGATAGCTTTTGTTTGTTTTTTTTGTGTGTGTGTGCTTATGTATGCGCACCCGTAAAATCATATTTCATATCATCTGTCAAAAGAAACCTAAGTACAACAAAATCACAACGTGATGTAATGTGATTACTTTCACTGGCAACCATTAGCTATCATAAAAAAAAAAAAAGAGTGTGATTTTTTCGCAAAAACTGTGGCTCGGTTTGTTAAGTTCATGCCAGACTGACGAAGTGAAAGAAAAAATAAAGTCGTTAGTGAGTAGCAAAATCTAATATGGATTACAGCAACTCTGCGTCATGAAATCATTTGGCCAGTAATATCTAAAGACCGTATGACCTCAATTTATTAATGTTTCTTAAAGTGAAATTATTTGAATAATGATTGGCTTAAATACGTTTTTTACGTAAAGATCATCAGATGATATATGGGATTGTTATCTATTTTCTTCCCACAATGCACTGTTTTTCTAGGATGTTTGTAATTAAGTACAAAGTTACACCACGGGTATCGAAACTGGGGGGGGGGGGATTTAGGATGTTAATGAGATATATATCAAGTGGATATATATATATATATATATGGACATTGATAGATAGGTAGACAGGTAGCAGAAGACGTTTATATAGATCTGTATATGTGTGAGCAATACGACACATAATTAATAAGGAGTAAATAAAATATTCTGGTATTTATTTACGTATTACCTTAAATTACAGTATTACCCAGTACAATAAGCTGTAAGTTAAACGCAGCTAGAATTTCATAAGAGAAAATAAATTCATATGTTATGAATCATTCAGTTAACTCGGCATCTTCAGACAAGCTGATCATGACAAAGAATATATATGTATACAACACAGCGAACAGATAGTAGTTATTAACTGGTGATACATATCACCGTATTAAGATCAACATTAGCTACTACATAAAACCAGTTACATTTGTATCACCATATTAAATGTAACTGGTTTTATGTAGTAGCTAATACTGATCTTAATATGGTGATAGCTAATGTTGATCTTAATACGGTGATATAAATGTAACTGGTTTTATGTAGTAGCTAATGCTGATCTTAATACATGATACAAATGTAACTGGATTTATGTAGGAGCTAATGCTGATTTTAATACGGTGATACAAATGTAACTGGTTTTATGTAGGAGCTAATGCTGATCTTAATACATGATACAAATGTAACTGGTTTTATGTAGGAGCTAATGCTGATTTTAATACGGTGAATACAATGTAACTGGTTTAATGTAGGAGCTAATGCTGATTTTAATACGGTGATACAAATGTAACTGGTTTTATGTAGTAGCTGATGCTGATTTTAATAACATAAAGTAAAATTCTGTCATAATAATTTTTTAATTGACTTTTTGATTATTCAAACTTTTTGCATAAGAAACAGGCTTTGATGGAAATTCATAATAAGAATAACTCAGCTATCAAGGGTCAATAAATAAGTTACATAGGGTAAGTCTATAATGCCAGAACTAACTCCGTTCTCAAAAATTTAGAGGGTTACTACAGAAAGTTGATTGATACTTAATCGAAGATGGTTTATTAAAGGTGTTCCTGTGGTTTTTAGCGTAGCAGTAAACTTTTTTTAAGTTCTTAATATTTTATTCTTGGCTGCGTCGAAATTCTGAAGTGTTACAAAACATGTGATAGACTGTGTCTGTTTACCGGAAGTCTAGTGGTTAAGTTTCATTCTGTTTACCCAGTATAAACAGCATTGTAATGTGTACATTTAACCTGATAAATTATGTTACTGGTATGTCTGTAAATATACATTTTTTTTTAAATAAAAAGCTGCTTAGGTTACGTTATGGGGATATTTTTTTCTATTTCAAAGTTATATTATTCTATAAGGCGGTTTTAAACTAGTCGAAAGAACCAGAAAAAAAAATGGCAATGAGAAAAAAATGACTTTAGAAATAAGTGTTAGTTTTATAGACTAAGGAGTCTTGTTTTATTTTTAATTTCGCGCGAA
>NW_013666268.1:164368-173093 GCF_000517525.1 Limulus polyphemus
CGGGGATTCGAACCCGCGACAACTAAGGAGTCATTCAAAATATTCGAGACACATCCAAGATGATAATTATTTTGTAGGTATTATTTTCAAATAAATATCGTTTTTCCAGTTCTGGACTTCTTTCTGGGTGTATTGTGATAAAGGTTTTAAAAATACTCAGTATGCACTGTATGATGTTTAACTAATATTGTGAAAACATTATTTATGTCCAACAAAAACAATATTAAGTTTATATAACGACTAACTAACCTTTTGAATGACTCAATCGTAACTTACGACACGCAACGCTGATTTCACAATGCACGAAAAATGCTGTGTAACATTTTATCACATAACAAAATCATTGCGCATTATTAAGAACCATAATCAGCTGTTTACTTTGTGTATTCTATAATATACTAGAGATGGGCTCCATTTATGTAGGTTGGGATATTTGAGGAAGCTCTAAATGTGTTCATGAAAGATAGTTTAAACTAAACTTCTATAGTGGTGAAGAAGATTGAAAAATTAGGAACAAACATTGACATGATAGCTAGGGCAACGAAGAGTTTAAAAACTTATTTAGAGCATAACAAGTTAAATAATAGTTTTAAAGGTAAGTTTGTCAGTTTTAAGTATAAACAGTAGATTCAAAAATAAGCTTAGTTGCTATTATTCTAATGTTAAGAATATTAAAAACAAAATGGCTGACTTCAGAGCTTTAGTTAATGAAAGGCTATCATCTGGGTGAACATTGATAATAGAAGTTGTTTTGAAATTCCAGGTTGTAAGTTACCTACTAATGCTAGACCCAGAGTGAAAATGAGGTTGGTCTGTATATAGCGAATGAAATGCATCTTGTTTGGACTGAAGACATAAAATAAGGTAGTCAAAAGGTCGAATCTCTATGAATAACAATCATGTGTTTCAAAGGTAAAAAGTTTTAAATATGCAATTGTTATAGTCTTCCTGAACGGACAGATGATGCCAATGAGAAACTGTACACTGAGATCAGAGTTGTTACTAATACGAATACTAATGTAATAATTGTGGGAAGGTGATTCTGATTGGAATTTTATGGAGTTAGAAAGTGAGGTAGGGAGATTTCTTGAAATGATTCAAAATGATATTCTGTTCAAAATGGAGAGCCAACGATGGGGAGGGGGTAATGGCATTTTAGATTCACTGTTAACCACTAATGAGGATAAGATTGTAAGAATTGAAATGGGGAACAACATTTTATCATTGCATAATTAGATTTGATGTTTTCCTACTTCATGAGACAAAAAATTAAGCTTTAGCTCCTAATTGTCAATTCTGAGACATAAGACAATATTAATCATTAGAATATTGGACTAATGAGTTAAAAGGTGATGTGGGACAGATTTAGAAATTATTTTAAAATATACATGTTCCTAAGAAGAGGCAAATGATAACAGAGAAGATCACACCTAACTGACTTACTGAAGATATAAATTAGAAAAATCAGGGATAAATGTCATTAGCATAAGTAGTTTAAATTGCTACATAGGATGGATGATTTACAGAACTATAAGAAAACTCTGGATTTTTTTGATTTTTTAATTAAGAAATTCACAAGGACTTATGAGTAACAGCTGGCTGCTAATTTCAAAACTAACAGCAAAGATTATTTTTTAAGTATTTTAAAGGTAACCAAAGTATTAAAATGTGAATTGGACCTTAAACGTTTTTGTTGAAGACTAAGAGATTTTAAATGTGTTTCCTCTCTCTTGTTTTATAAGAGAAAATATTAAAAATATTCCTACCCCTGAAATCTCTATGGGAAATATTGGAATTGACCTAACTCAGATACTAACTGAGATACTAAAATTAGATAAAGCGCCAGAGCCAGACAAGGGTTTTCCCCAGTGTTTTAAAGGAGGTCAAAGATCAGATATTCGAGTCTCTCTTTTTCATTTTTGGTAGGTCAACAGACAGTGGTCAGGTGTCTGAGGATTGGAGAGTGGATAATGTTGCCCTGAAAGTTATAGACCAGTTAGTCTTTCTTCTGTAGGTAGCAGAAAAACTTCTAGGGAGACAGTAGGGAAAAGTAGATCTACAAAATCATTTAGTGAAATACAATATCATAAAGTAAATCAGTATACATGCACCAAAGGAAACTCTTGCCTTACTAATTTGTTATATTTTCTTTTTCTTTCTCGAGTATGAACGATTGATAGAGTGTGGACTTCGTGTACTTAGATTTTCAAAAACCCTTTTGATAAAGTGCCACACAAACGACTAGTTAAGAAAACACAAACGACTAGTTAAGAAAATCACACTAATATGATATGAGAAAAACTAGTTAATTGGACGGTATGGTGGTTGGATGGGAGAATACAAAAGGTTGTTATCAATGGACTCTTGTCAAATTGGGCCCTAGTGAGAAGACATGCTGTGTACACTATTGCTTGGGCCAATTTTTAAGCTACACATATATTTGGCAAATCGGCATAAAATGTAACAAGTGTCAGATAATGCATTTGGGTTATAGCAATTTCAATCACACGTCTGATATAAATGGAAACCCACTCGGTAGCATGATTGAAAAATATGATTTTGACATAGTGATGGATAAATCATTCAAACCATGAAAACGGTACTTCATTGCCAATAGTGAAGTTCATAGAATTTTAGGTGTATTTATAGATATATATTGATTACAAGTCAAAACAGGCTATTATCTCTCTATACAAATCATAAGTTAGACCTCTGTCTAAGAAAGTATATTGACTTATTGGAAAGGGTTTAGAGGATGGCTACTAGGATGATTCCAGGCATTCCTAGTTTGCTCCTGAAGAAGAAAGGTCCACCTTTCTAAAGCGCTCGGGTTATAGGGTATTGTATTTTTGTGTTAAATTAATTTCCTAAACCTACGTGTTTTCCTAACATCACGAGGATGGTTCCGGGGATTGACGAATTATTTTATAGGGATAAGTTAAAGCTCTTAACCTATTTGTCTCTTGAGAAAAGAAGGATAAGAAACGGTTTTACTGAAAGTTACAAGGTTATCCTGAGAACTGATATGATATTTTTGCTATGTTCTGAAGAAAATAGAACGGCAGGACATAAGTTTAAGATTTCGAGAAAAAAAAACAGGCTACGTTCCAGTTAAGACAGTTGTAGTTGTTTGGCAGAGTGATTAACTTATAGAATGAGTTGCCATCGGCAGTAATAGAAGTCAGTACTTTACAGGGGTTTAAAAGCAGAATCCATGACTTCCCTGTGAGATCAAATGTGAACTTAATTTTTTCTTGTTTATTAAGGTTTTACGGGTAACCTTCAGTAGCTCTTCATATTATGTTGTTTATTTCTGAACTGTGGATGGGTTGTTACAATTATATAAAATAACATAGATAGAATATCTACATTATTCTTCTATAACAAGTCTTCTACGGGAAATCCCATTTCATCACTGTTTTTATAATGTTACCTTGTATGAATCGTGGTTAGCTATGTTAATAATTTCTACATATATCAAGAGTAAACGTTGAAGGAAAAAATAAAAATTAAAGATAACTTTTACATTTTTCAGTTTATGACTTTTAAAATAATTACTAGGACACTGTAAGTACTCGCTGTGAATACAATCAATGCTTTTTCGTTATATTATAGCTTAATATTTTCGGTTTATTTTTCTCGCCATCTAGTGTTAATTAATAAAAACAGAATTCGTTAAATCCCCTCGGTTAAATCAAAGCTCAGAATGATAGTATCATTAGATTACCCGAAACAACTAAACTATAATTTTGGTAACAGATATCAAACTACTTTATGGCTTGGCGCCATTAGTCTTACCAACGTTTCTACAATGAGGACAACTGATTCAAAACCAAACCGGCTTATTACCGGTATTTTATTTTCAAAGTTCCTAAAAGTTTACCTGTAAATTCCAAGTGTAGAACATAGCTAAAAATAAACGAACTTGGCCCAAAATATTTAAAAATACCTGACCAACTTATACCAAATTATATCAGATCTCATACACCCAGCTATATCGATGACAGATAATGTTATCCAAAGGAGCTTTACATTTTTCTCAGGTAAATTAGATGCCCAAGGACATTGTTTTAACGTGAACATATATAGGATTTTAGATGCTTATACCTCCATCCTAACAAAGTCATGCAACTACATTGTGAGACATTCAACGTATACATACAACACTTGACAAAATTTATGCTTTTAGGCCAACCCCCAGGGTAACTGCATGAGATGAAGTAATCATACTCAACTTCAAACTATCGGTTGCCAGAACTCAATAACTATCGAATTTTCAAAGTTACCTTAACCTACTAAACATGACACTTCTGTCTCTATTCTCTAGAGAAAAAAACACCCTGTAAAATAAATATATGTTAAATGTGAAGGTATTTATTTTACAGGGTGCTTTTTATGACTGTCACATGTTTAATTTGTTGCAGAAAGTTTAATGCTTCATTGCTTAGAACCCTGTAGAATCCATTTTGAAATGTATGAACCCTCTTTACACCTCAGTGAGCTGATAGATCAAGTTGACACTTTTGCGTATCATCTAATTCACTAACCAGGAGGATCTTCAAATGGTAATATCATTTTAATATGTCACAAACCAGGAACTATTTTTGACCTCTTATAGGCTTAGCTAATTATTTATTACTTCACATGTAGGCGCAATATATATTTTATGTTTAATAAATTTAGCTAGAATTTATCACAACGCGTAAACTTCCGAAAACTGTTAGATTAAGGTAATCATAAAACAATTTGTCAATAAGTTTTTTTTCTTATTGCAAAGCTACGCAATGTGTTAGCTACACTCCATCCACCACAAAGGATCGAGCTCCTGATTTTAGCGTTGCAAATCAGCTGTCTCACTGGTAGAATCTTTGCAACAAAAATAATTCTGTGTTAAGATTAATAAGAAATAATAATTACAGATGTATTAATACATTGTGGTTACTCAGAAAATATATCTTTTTAGATGACATTGAAATTTAGAGTGTCATTTACTCAGAAGCAGTTTGGAAATTTAAAAATGCAAATGGGTACTTATTCTTTAAAAAACAAATATTATCGCTCTGTCAGATACTGCCGCTAAACTACTAGGAAAACAAAACCAGCCGTCAACAGAAGACAAGTCATCCCAAACAAAGTACACTGTTTATTTTAAACAGATCAATGACAGGATCTCAGCCCGCAGCCTTATTAACAAGAAAGGGAACTGCCGCAAAGCACCTGCTAAGATTACGTAGGCTATCCTCAAATTCTTTCAAATGTGACTTTCCTTTCGACACCTCCATTCATTCATTTTAAGTGTTGTGGAAATAAATAACCTTTCAGACCAAAAACAAAACAAGGAATACCGCAGCTTAGAATTGCAATTTGAATTTTACAAATCAGATATGTTAAAATTACAGTGACACAGATACCGGAATTTGTTGTTTTTTTTCAAACCTCACATAAAGTTTACCCAAAAATGACATGGGTCACGCATGAGTAAAAATAGAATAGAGACTGTAACTTGACACGGAAGCTATTTAAGAAAATATCAAATATTTTCTTATCTCATATAAGTCCATATCTTGCTAATTATTATTATTATTATATTTAAATTAGGAGTTCGATATACATATCAAGAAAATACGACACTGAGATAAGAGAGGAGAAACAAAGCCTCTGAAACCACACCACAGATTTCACTATTCAATATACATAAGATGAGGCTCTTCAAATAAATATATGTCACTTCGGAGATATCCACGTTTTGGGATGAAATAATAAGAACTGCCAGTCCTAGTTACCACTTAGAAACAGGTTGGTTAGACAATGTTTTTAAGGACACGTGGTTTAAAGTGTCTTTTCTTCATTAATAAATACGTAATATTTCGTAGTAACTTTTACATTACAAAAAAGATCAGATTCCTGAGCATTTAAAGATCCATTATTCTTTGATAATATTTCATCTTATTCATTTTACGATACTTATTTGTTTGTAGTCAAGCACAAAGCTACACAATGAACTATCTGTGCTCTGCCCACCACGGGTATCGAAACCCAGTGCGTAGCGTTGTAAGTCCACAGACAACCGCTGTGACACTGGGAGGTTCATTTAACGATTGGTAGCAAAGTGGATCATATGTATTCATTACAAAATACTCTCTATCTTTTTTTTCAAAACTTTTCATTTCAGCTCGCTTCAAATAGTAAAAAAGTCAGTTGGAAAGTTTACTGACTTCCTTATAACATTTTCAACTTTTCTTAAATGCCGATCTGATTTTTTGGTTATGACATCATTACATATCTTATCCTTAATTTCTTCGCATAAAATTTATGAACTTATTATATTTTTCTTTCTTTTTTGTGATTTCAAATAATCATTCGTGTAAGTTCTGTACTAGTAACAAATGAACTGCATAAAGATTTCTCGAAAAATTCAGTTATTACTGCGGTATCTCTATATTCTATTAGTTGCGACATCCCATCTTCGAGCAACACTGCAGTAACAAAAACATATTCCCCATCAGTTTTTGCTTTCCCTGTTGTGTTTGAATAGCAGAGAAATGGTTATATCTTTATTATTACATTTTTCTCAGAACCAAATTGATAATATCAAAACGTTTTACTGTTAATAAGACTGGAACTATTACCGTTTACCGAAATTTCAGCTCGATATTCTGAATGATTTTTTTTTCCACCTCACAGCCGACCATGAAACCACAGTTCGGTTTTAGATATAGAACATAAACGAGTAAACACACCAGACGATTGGTTGAAATTAGCCCGTTGGTTCCAGCTGGAGTAGTGCAGTCACAGCAATCTTAAACCTTTGCCTTGCGTCTGACGTCATTGGCGCGGTCAAATTCCCTTTAAGCTGCCAAGGCATAAAATTATCGCAACCCTTCAGTCGAACTTTGTTTGAGTCAGCATCTTACCTATACTAGCTACGTTCATTACGCCACGGGCGCGTGCACATGCGTATATGACACCAGTCAAATTAGTGATAGTCACTTTTTTAGACAACTTTTTGCCAGTCAAAATAGTCATTCATCGTGACGATTCGCGCTACCAAACGCGATGTAACAACGAAACAGTAAGGGAATGTTAGGGATGCGAACATTCACCCGTTGGGAAATTGACGTACTTGTTTATGTATATCCCACCACCTGGGAAGAATATGAACCTTAAAACTACGTAATAACTAAAGTTGTTCCATATTAATTACACCTTGTTCATCAGTAAATAAAACACAACAGTTACGTGTCCAAAGGGAAATTTCCTCGTTTACAAGCTAACTGTAGTTTAGTTTTTACAAGCTAACTGTAGTTTGATTTTCACTCCTATCTTTTAAGTTTTTGCAATTCTCTGCAATTTAATTTCTTCAGATTGAGAAATTCAAGACTCGTGTCCTCTTATAAAAAAAGACGGGAAAGTTGTAAAGCACTTTAAATCAGAACAGCAAAGATACTATTGTACCAGACTCCTTTTGATAATAAAAAAAATCGAGACACATGTACTCTCAGACCCAAAATCATATTACAAAAAATCAAAACTGACTCATTCAATAAATCGATTCAGTGAGCTTCTACTGTTATAACGCTAAAAACCGAGTTTCGATATCCATGGTGGGCACGGCACACGTAGCCCATTCTTTAGCTTTGTCCTTAACACCAAATAAATTCTTTCCTTCACTCTTATATTCTTTTCATGTATAATCTTGAGCTATAAAAGCTTATCTACTGTGCGAAACAAACAACAACAAGCGAAACAAAATGTGTACAGTGACACTAAGGTTCAACATCGAGTGACAAAAGATATATAAGTGTACACTTGCACAATTGAGTTCAAGGTCTCAAGATACGTTTTTCAATCCCTAAAAGTTCTCATCTATTAAAACTCCTAATTAAAACATGTGAAAAGTGTAATATAAGGGCATAGTTAGGTTCAATATTATACATACGTAAACATTAAAAAAATGTCCTTTAGAAAACAAACATAACTTATATAGACGTTCTTATAATCAATTTCTTACTTAACATCGTATATTTAAAGTATGTGTAAAATTATCAGTGACATTTCGGCAGCGTAACCCATCTAATTTTGCATGAGTATTTTGTTCCTTCAGATGACGTGTTCCTACGGGAGTAACTACACGTTTAGATACAGATCTGATCCATTTTAGAGATCAGAATATACGGGATTCCTGTGAACAGTTATATACAATCATGATGCGAATTTTAACGGTTCCTTTGTTCGTACATACTATTGGTCTAAAAAGTTTAGAGACGGCTTGAATGAGTAACGAAAAACTTTATTACAAGCTTAACACAAGTTCAACCTGATGATGTACATTTTTATTGTGTTAAACTTGTAATAAAGTTTTCTTCATTAACCATTCAAGCCGTCTCTAACCTATATAAGCCTCAAAGTGGGTTCCTCGTAATCAAATTTGACTATTAGTGGTCTCTTCACGTAAAACTCCAATATAAAACCATGCTAGAGATACAGCTTTAGGAGGCTTCAACGTTTAGATGTGTAACTGATTATCTGTAAGGAATTGCTTAGTCACAGACACAAATAATCCATCCGTGCAGAATTCCATAGGCAAGGCATAATAGTGATGTTTTGTGAGGGGTTTCAACCTACAGATAAATAGATATACGCGTGGTTTATCTGTAGGGTTTGTTTGTTTTTGAAGTTCGCGCAAAGCTACACGAGGGCTATCTGCGCTAGCCGTCCCTAATTT
>NW_013666268.1:173732-176563 GCF_000517525.1 Limulus polyphemus
GGGCCCTATCTGTAGGGGATCCCTTAATCAAACAGAATTCAAAATCAAGGCAAAGTATAGGATACGTTGTGAGGGCTTGTTTGTTTTATGATATTCACGCAAAGCTACTCAAGGGCCATCTGTGCTAACCCTCTTCAGAAGGCAGCTAGCTACTCACAGCACTCGCGCCAATAGTTGGGCTACTCTTATCTGACCGAACAGTGAGATTTGACCGTCGCCCTTATGACGTACCCACGGCCCCAAACGGCGGAGCGGAATTTTTTTGCGGTAATGGGAAGCAAACAAGGACCCGCAAATCCACAGTCCAGCACACTAACCATTGGGTCACGCTCGAGTCTGTTGTGAGAGGTTCCACAATTAAAGTATACTAGCGATCTACCTATTTAAGTGCTTTTTGTCAAATTCGTACCAACAAAGTAATTCATCTTTAAAGGCGTTGGAGGTGATTTTCCTGTGTAGTATTTTGAAATTTAAATACGTCCTGATGCGACTGTGGATAATTTCTATTATTAAATATTGTCATCATTATTATTAGCATTTTATAAGAACAACACTGAAGATCTAATGCTAACCTTGAAACTTCTTTCTCATCACTGAACATTTCCAGTTTGATGGTCATTATTGTGCATTATTTTCCGACACCGCAATTACCATTGTACCAAATTTACGTGAAAAAGAAGAGGTCAACTTAGACCACACATTTTGACTAACTTCCCACACATCCTCCACTGTGTGAAGATATCGTCATGTTTAAGCAGACCAAAGTCACCAGAGTCCTTTTAAGCTGCACTGGGGGAGAGGACCTGACACGTATGCAGTCGAGTTTGATGTGATTCCAGTTTTTTGGCCATCTTCAAGGTGTGATTGGAGGTGAGACGAGCCTTCATCATCTTAAAATTATTGTTTACTGCCTTGCTAACAATACCAGGAGATATGCTCAGCTTCACTGCAATGCTCTTTTGTCGTTTTGTTTTTTTTGTTATGTTTTGTGGAATATCGGAAGCTTCTCTTTCGCAACCATCATATGTATATTTCGGAGAATAAAGTTGCTCCAGAATTACTTAGCAATATGGTTTCAGAACGCTCTGGTACGAGAATTATTCCACTTTCATAGAGAACACTCAATGTTGCTCTTCTCGAAATACCGTGCCTTTTGGCTCTACATTGTTTTGCAATCTCGATATAGAATAGCCTTTCTCGGAAAGGGTTGTAGCATATTCTGTAATCATACGTTTAACTGTGACAGCATTGCACGTTAAATGGTCAAGAATTTGCAATGAATTAAATGTCTGCGGCACCTAATAAATATAATTAGCCCTCTGTATAAGCAATCTGTCGGTATAAGATTTGTAACTTTAAATACAACTGTGATCTTTCTTCATATCGCTCTTAATTTTACATAAGAAACGATCAGGCAATTAAGGGATTCCAATAACCAAGTGCAAAAGATCTGCATATTAAGATTAATAGGGGATTCGTGTGCAAAGTGTTATAATATTAACATATACAAATTAACCAACTATAAAGATATTATCTGCATTAAGATGTAAAAGAGATTTCACTCTAAAAATATTCCAAAGTTAAATGAGTGAAGGATTTGTTTCAATAACATAATCAGACCATACTTAACCACAAATTGGTTCGTGATGATTACCTCCTGATTATGGCATACAACTATTTGCGTATCATATACTGTAACACGAATATACAAATCGTTATGGATCTGCAGATTGGGATAATATCCTAGTTATACAATGTATTCGATTACCCGCTCTATACATCTTTATAAAAAAACAAGGCATGTAACATACTGAGTTAAACCAGTTAAAATACTACAGGTTATCCATGTACACAGAGTACAAAACACATCAAAAAGGCAAAGATGATGTACTCCAGTTAGCTTATCACCTCTAACTGTGATGATTTTCTAATAAACATTTCCTCGTGATAATGATTTAGGTATAAATGTTATTACGAAAGAACCTGATAAGTAGATATAATAAAATAAAATAATAATACCTGTAGACTCCCACTGAGGGTTATTACTTTACCACAAAATTGAGTAAAACATAACTTACAACTCTGTTTAATATACTACACCTGTTTTGCTTTTTTATTCCTGAAAACTCCCAGTGGAGCATAGGGCCGCAACAACACCTCGCCGACGAGGGAAGTTTTTGTTGCAGTAATTTTTTAGCGGGTTGGTTTTTACGGGGTGGAGTTGCTAGCCTCCTCCTGGACTTGGGACCAGTCAATGGTAGTGGCATCCCTGCCGGGGAACGAACCCGGTACCTTTGGATTAGAAATAGGTTAGAAATCCAAAGCGCTATCCACTGCGTTATAGGGACACGATAAATAGATATGCGAAGTACATTCTATGCGTGTATTTAGTATAATACTAGTAGAATGTGTCAAAAGTCGATAAAATATATAGAGTTGTGGTAATAAGTTGACAAAGAACGATTTATAAGCATAATGTCCTGTGGAAACATGTAGTTTGTTCCACCATAAATAAATCACTTCATTATGCTTATAAATCCTTGTTCGACAGCTTATTATTATATTAGCATAATGTACTTCATTACTGAAGAGTTGTATTTCAAGCAACGGTCTAGAACGAAGAACTATCGAATTCATATTGGAATATTCGGATACAAAACTTCCTTGTAAACAACATTTTCAATATTTGCACCTTTATGAACGTAATTTTTTAACCGATCGAATGACCTTACCCTGGACGGAGCTACGTAGAGATGACCGTGAGAAAAAAAAATTGGCCCAGCTAATTGGAATCCCGACGAAAAGAGGTACGATTTTACATATTATATTAT
>NW_013666268.1:177563-204231 GCF_000517525.1 Limulus polyphemus
TACTACTATGTAATATGACAGACACTATACGTCTTCTTTCGCCTTTGATTGTTCTTGTGACTTTCCTACTCCCACTACTTTACCACAAATCTAATTTGGTGTCGATATTTGAAAATATTAAATGTTGTATTGAATTCAAAACAATTAATTTCAGAGTTCTATGTGGATACATAAACACACAAGCGCGCGCGCGCATTTATATCTATATATATATACAATTCGAAAACCTACCTTTATTACCTATAATTATTACCTCTAGATCATGCTGATCTATATTTTCTTTGTTTTCCTCCAAGAATCTATCTTCAAAATATTTTATTTTTACAAGAAGTTTTAGCTTCAGCATAATTTATACTTTCAAGAATCGAGCTTCAACATAACTTAAACAAATTTTAGCTTTAGCGTATGTTTTAGTTCAAAGATACTAGTTTCAATGAAAACTATTTCGAAAAAAAAAATAAGAACCGGGCGTGCTTTAGTGGTCAGCACGCTGGGCTATGAATAAGAAGGTTCAAGGTTCCTATCAAAGACCTGCTGAACAGTTTCCGAATATTCACCTGTGAATGCATTATAAGAGTACCAGTCAGACCCTATATATATATTTCAAGACCAGACAAATCTCTTGTGGCGGCAGATGATGTTAATTGTTTGTTTTTGTTCTGCTCGGTAGTTCAATATTAAAGACGACTATATCTGGACACCAGGGGTCTCTGAATTGACGTTTAGGTCATGTGGGCATGTGCCGCTCTGACTGAAAATATCAAATACTCTGTCCGATAAAAGGTTTAGATAAAGGAGACTTCACTCGATTGAAACTTTTATAGATCGCATGTGATCTCTGAGCTCAAGACAACGTTTCGAACTGCTGTTCTTCATCAGATCAAACACCATGAGTTTGTGTGATGCTAAGGTTTCCAGTCTATTGCTGTCTCTTCTGCCTAAACTTTCTCTTAAACAAGAATTTAGAATGTGTTATGGACGGTGGCTTGTTAAGATTCTCAATAAATATAATCACCTGCTTTTCCAACTATCCAAATTCAATAACCAGCTCACCTTCTTAAGATGGAAAGATCTCCAAGTCATCCAACAAATTTCAAAACTGCCCGGAAAAACTTACTGAAAATACCATTGGTTGCTGATGAGTACGAAACAACACAATAAGTTATCTGTTCTTTGCTCTTCATGGGTATCAAAACACAATTTTAGCGTCTGCAAACTTACTGCTGAGTCACTGGGGACAAACAAACTACGAATAAGCTTAAATGTGGACACCATCTTGGAACACCTTTTCTAATACCATGAAGTCTTTTATGAGCTAACTCGTGGCTTTCCCATTGGTTCCTTTCTCTTGCTCATTCCCAGTGACTTATGTATGAAAGATTTGTGAAACGAGGGGTGACAATCTACCCTATGAAGCCAATATTGTGGAAAAGTTAACTTGATGGTACATTCTTAATCTGTCCCCACTATCCAGATACTCTTAGTAATTTTCTACCTCAACTTCTTTGACGACATCATTCATTTCACAATGCAACCTGAAGAAAATAGTTCCTTTCTCTCTTTTATATAATATCCTTCACAAACAGGACCACCACCTTAGTAAATCTCTTTACAAAAACCAAAACACTCTGGTATTTATCAAACTTCTCGTCTAACTACCCTATCTCTCAGTTAAAAGTAGAATCGTAAACTGTTTTTTTTTAAAAAAACACACATTGGAAAAGTTATTCCTAGGAAAACGATTCTACCAAAACTTCAAAAGAATTGTTTAACCATTATCATTCTATGATGTCTTCAAAAATTAAGCTACAAACTCAGAAGAATATGCAAAACAGTTAACAGCCAAGCTTACTTCAAATCTGGTTCAACACTCAAAACTTACTCACGTAATCAAAAACCTCAACTTGCAGAGACAAACAAATGAACGTTATCTACAAGATACCTTGTTTCTGTGAAGAAACATACTTTGGAGAAACTAAGCGAACAATGCCTGTTGCAAGAGTATATAAAACTAAAATTAAGAGTAACAAGTACTTTTATTTATTATTTTTGAAGTTTATATGTCATGCTGTGTTGTAGCCTACAGAGTGCATAATTCTTCTCGTGATTCATGGCATGCGCATGTTTTATTGACGTCACGACAGTACAAATTGCAACGGAAATCGTCCCTTATGTGACATCATTTTAGTATCTACTGACTGACTGACAGACAACATACTACTGTATAGTGGTGCGAGTGATTGAAACCGGAGAAGAAACTGAAAGAAATCTTCTTCATTAAAACTCTCCAAGTGACCCTGAACCGCGATCAAGTTTTTGATTTAAGTGAAAGTCTCATTTCCTCTTTAAAAAACATAGCAGAGAACAAGAAAATACTTCCTTTTAACCCAAGCACCAATTGAACTTTGTTGACGTCATACGCCCTTCTTACACGGGAACCGTCGTCTACGACCGTTTTCTTTACTGTTTCAATCCACTTTTGTTTCAAACTATAATTCTATAATTTTCAGGATTCCACACTCCTCAACTCCCTCTCAAGACCACGCTTTCCTCTTATATTACACTCCAAAACTCATGATGTTTGATTTGATGAAGACCTACGCTAGCAGATCGAAACATCGTCCTCAACTTGACAGACACATGCAAGCTTTAAATAGAAGCGTCATACATGTGATTAATGAAAGACTGGTTCGAAGATACTTTAAAAAAATTAAGCAACGGAATTTTGAATCTCACTGAAAGCAAAAGTTACAGCTGGACTGTTTTTCGCTATATTTCATTTTTATACGTTTATAACGTTAGATTTTATTTACCTTTAGTATAATATTTGCAATACTTGAAACACAGATTTCAAGCATCGATAGTTCTGTTGTAGATTTTTTTTCTATTTTACTCAATTCCCTAATATCTGCACTTTTATAGCTAGTTCAACCTATCTAACTATGTAAGCTATAACTATTAGTACTCACATAATATACAATATTGGGAAAAAAAACTGATCTGAAAAAAAAAATCCAAATTCGCACCAAACGTCTATTGTCAATTTTATTTAAACATTTCTGGCTTCTATTTCTGAATAAATCATCAACTGTTTAACAACATGTTATAGTGATATGCTCACAAAACGTGTAATCAACTTTTTGGATAATGTAAACTGAAGGTTGAGCTCTTTATTGGCATGTTCACATCCTTTTATTCTGAGCGTTATACGAATCAATCTGTACCAGCGATTTTATCAACATCGGTTTGTTTGTTTGTTTGTAGTTAAGCGCGAAGCTATACGAAGCTATCTGTGCTCTGCCCACCACGGGTATCGGAACCCGGTTTCTAGCGTTGTAGGTCCGCAGACATACCGCTGTGCCACTGTGGGGGGGGGGGCGTCTACATCGGTAAAAAAAATAGTGAAAACTAAAAAAAACATTTTGATTATCTAACTAAACCATTTATTATAACAGCAGATCTAAAGCTAAACCATTTATTATAACAGCAGATCTAAAGCTAAACCATTTATTATAACAGCAGATCTAAAGCTAAACTATTTATTATAACAGCAGATCTAAAGCTAAA
Source organism: Limulus polyphemus (assembly GCF_000517525.1). Taxonomy (NCBI): domain Eukaryota; kingdom Metazoa; phylum Arthropoda; class Merostomata; order Xiphosura; family Limulidae; genus Limulus; species Limulus polyphemus. Next base: position 181,131 of record NW_013666268.1, read on the forward strand.
CCATTTATTATAACAGCAGACCTAAAGCTAAACTATTTATTATAACAGCAGATCTAAAGCTAAACCATTTATTATAACGGCAGATCTAAAGCTAAACCGTTTATTATAACGGCAGATCTAAAGCTAAACCATTTATTATAACAGCAGATCTAAAGCTACGGGACACATATTTCTGGAGAATAAATTACAGGTATGCAAAAAGTTTAACAAACAAAAACACTGTGTTTTACTTAAATTAATTATAAAAAGATACATATTGAGTTAACTGTCACCTGGATACAGACATGTTGTGAAGATACAACATGATCAAATTTTTCCGTACATATACTATACGAACCAGGTGAACAAATTATTAATTCGGGTGTTGCATTATTCACACAATATAACGTTTAACCATATTTCTTATTATATAAACTCTTTCATTCCTTTCTGAAAAAGAAAATATATTCATGACTTACATGATTTATATTTGTCTCTATTTATCATTTAAGTATTTGTTTGTTTTCTTTTTGAAGTTCGCGCAAAGCTACACGAGGGCTATCTGCGCTAGCCGTCCCTAATTTAGCAGTGGAACACTAGAGGGAAGGCAGCTAGTCATCACCACCCACCGCCAACTCTTGGGCTACCCTTTTACCAACGACTAGTGGGATTGACCGTTACATTATAACGCCCCCGCGCCTGAAAGGACAGGGGTTCGAACTTGACAACTGCAGGTTGCGAGTCCTAACCAACACGCCGCACCAGGTCCCTTTCAATAATTTATTGTCAGGCGCTGAATCAAAATAAATCTTCGTTAACAAACAATGTGACCTTATGCAATCACTCTAGCTAAACATATCCACACTGATAATCAAAAAGTTTTATCCAATAAGGACTAAGCTTTGTTAAAAATTTGAAAAAGAAACTTTACACGGTCTGTTAGGTACTGATTAAACTGATTAACTTTCTGACAGTGTTCTTCCTTTTTTTTTTCAAGCTAAAACATTACATCTAAACCTGAAAGTAAAAACAAACGTTAAATTGTGTTCATCTGGATAAACTAATATCCGGTTTCCTGTTCTAGTGATAATCATAGAAAAGATGCTGATCTCTCTCTCTCAAATACATATGCATCTAAGCAGTTTCTTTAAGCAAAAATTAAACACTTTCGAATGACCTGCTGAAGCTATGTTTAATCAGTAGATCAGGCATGGATTCACTTCTAGCTTGCTTGCCTGTAATCTGCAAGCCAAGTGCATTTTTTGTTGTAAGTTTATTAATATTCGACAAGTGTTGTTGGTACCACCTATGTAATAAGAGGCGAGTGTATGTGTTGACTATAGCACACCTATAACAAGGGTCCGATGATAAATGTATAGTTCACCTGTCTACTCAGTGTAAGCTATATTAGGCCGTGGGTCGAAATTTTCTAATAGGTTCAGAAATTCACATCAATTTGACAATTTGGAAGACCAAAGAGAAACAGTGACTTTAGGGTAATTTGATGGTGTTGATTTCAAAAGTGCAACGTTCTGGATCCTACAGTTGCACATTAATGCTCCAGTAGGTTTTATATTAATCTTTTGTTTGACACCGACTGAAGGCTTTTCTGACTGTGATCTAACACCAGAAATAGAGTTATAAGGGCAATTTCAGGATGTTGACTCACAAATAGACCATTCCAAAGTATTATTAATAAGATTAAAGAATTTTTCAAACTTATATTACCTTAACTCTTTCTAAGGCAAACAAAAATTGTACAAAGTAACGTTCTAGTTCCTTTATTCAATGTCATTTGGCAAAGATTCTCATCCAGCTATTTGAATATATAATATTTTGACATATGTTTCACATTTATAGGATTTTTGGGGCAATTAATCTACCTACTAATAAATCATGCTGAAAGTAACCCCCCCCCCAAAAAAAACAGGAATACTTTGATTTGCCAAAGCTCGCAACTTAGTATCTGTGTCCACTTTTCTATTGGCGCCAACTGATGATGCAACTAAACTCCTCTCAGTTTAAAAGACAGTCAATCACTTAATTGTCTTTCATTGATTTTGATGCTCTAGCTTCCAGTCTTTTAAGTCACTTTATAAGAATCAAGCATATAATCCTATTTTTTTTATGTTCCATGTGAAAACATTGTTTTACGATACATGGAGTCAGATTAACCATCCAAATCACTTACGTCATCAGACTCTGAAATAATATCATCATACTAAACAACAACAGTTGGCCCAAGCTGGTTTCCACAATCCAAGCATTTGCAGAGTTCTGAGCATTTGAGTTTCTTCTCTTTACACGAAAATGTTCCTTGGGTACACCCGGTTTTTATTTTGCATGACATTAAATGCGTTTCATTCGGGAGTCTGTAGCAGACATACCGTTGTGCCACTGGGGGGGGGGGACGTTAATAGGTTAAAGCTCATCCTTCATATCGAAAAAATAAAAATCAATTTAAATCCAGAAGTGTCGAGACCCTACAGAACTTTTGGGCATGTGATAAATATCAAATTTCTTCAGATCTACTAAATATCAAAATTCAAGAGTATAAAAGTATTATTCAGAGCAGGTAGAGAACTGGGAATTTTTCAAGAATGGATAGCTTTAAAAAAATTAATGGATCGCAATAATCTGTTGAAATGTACCTCTAGTTATTATACATGTAGTTAAAAGATTAAAACAATATTTTCCAAAATCGATTGAGAATTAATACTTTCTTAGATAGTCTGATTTTCCTTACACTCGACTCATTAAATTGTACACGAATTCCAGCACGAACAAAGTATCAACAAAAGATGAGACATAGAAGTATATCGCCTAACTTGAAACAACGCAACACATAACTAAAAAAGAATGCAGAAAGACTCGTGATAGGTTGCACGCAAATCTAATACGTCATTTTAACTCATAAAGCTTTTCCTGTTCAAAACGATAGCTTCGATGAATATGTTATAACATGGCGTGATTTAAGTTTCCAGCTGCTGTAGTTCTTGTTCATCTCATCTTAATAATCTTGTTTTTTATTATTTCTTGTTTTTGTTGTTGTTCATTATTTTTTTCAATTTGGAAATCTTCCAGTCCAAGCGTTGAACATTCAGAGCCCCGCTTTATATAGCATGAGGTTCAGGAGTGAAATTCTCAAAAAAAAAGTAGTGATACTCATCAGCTGGGTGAAGTGGACCTGTTTTTGAAAAATAAAAAAAATCTACGTATAAACAAAAAAAAAACGACAGAGCAGCTCAAATAAGTCCCGGTACTAGTACCGCCTTAAAAAATATGTTTCGGTACTCAGTACCTGTGAGTACCGGCAGAATTTCACCCCTGATAGGGTTATATAATTCTACATATTGAACAAAGAAAGTTAGACTTAAAATATTTTTATTCCGAAAAAATGAAACAAAAAAAACATTCCACTCTGAACGGATCTTCCCGTAGTAATAACATTCAAAACATAAAGATTGTTTCTTGTGCTGGAAAACAGTACCGGAAATTGCTCCGCAACATAAATAATATATACAGCTATAATCGCCATATAAGCTGGAAATACAAAGACATGATTAAAATCGCGGTTAGAAAAATAAATGTGTGAGCACTTTTCAGGCAATTTACCCAGAATATGAGATCAAAGTTTCGTTTAGCTAGAACGTTGATCACATAATTATTTTTCCTTTCAGCAGTTTTAACCAGATCTTTGTATTTTCAGAAGTCCTAAAGCAGCACTGAAAACACGTCGTAAACGTAAAATATCATTAAGCTTGGTTTGTTTGTTTGTTTCTGAATTTCGCGCAAAACTACACGAGGGCTATCTGCGCCAGCCATCTCTAATTTAGCAGTGTAAGACTAAAGGGAAGGCAGCTAGTCATCACCAACCACCGCCAACTTTTGGGCTACTCTTTTACCAACGAATAGATGGCGAGCATGTTTGGTGGGAACGGGAATTCGAACCCGCGACCCTCAGATTGCGAGTGGAGCGTCCTAACCACCTGGCCATGCCGGACCCATTAAGCTTGGAATGAACAGTTCCATCAGATCAATGTAAATCTCTGCTGTATAGAATCCTCTGGAAATAAGAATTTACTATTTTTCTTTAGAGCTTTTAGAGCTTAATTTACATATAGTTTTTTCACCATGCTTTCTTATTATATATGCCTAACTGGAAATTATAAAGCTCACTAAATGAATAGTCTGTCGCATATTCATAAAATATGCTATATTCAGTTTTAAAAAAACATCAAAATGTTTCTGATGTGCAAAAAAAAACAGTGATTATGAAGACTCAATATGATTTGATTATAAGTACTATTACCGAGAAAAATATTAATGTATGTTCGTATCTTATGTATTTCTTGAAAATCAGGACTGAATAAATAAATGAATTACCACAATAGGCTTTTCTAAGTTCGAACTCAATATAAAAATAAATGAGTTTTATTTAATATATAAAACATCCAAGCACTCGTATAATTTCCATGACAATAGTGATGAATTACCATCTAAATCTCCCCATAACTAAGTACATAGCTTCTGTATGTTTGCGAATATTCCTCCATAGTACAGCTTCATGTCTAGCGCAGAAACCAAGAGCCTGTTATTCCATATATGTTACATAAAGTCGGCAAGCGAGACAAGAGGGATGGTCAACTACATATCATCTCGTGCGTTGCTGTTCAGTTACAGAGAGTAAACACTTTTTCCTGGAATTAACTCCCCTTGTAACATGTGTATATTAACACGCAGGATGGCACCACGTTCAGAATATCTCTGGCTGCGTTGCTGTTCAGTTACAGAGAGTAAACACTTTTTCCTGGAATTAACTCCCCTTGTAACATGTGTATATTAACACCCAGGATGGCACCACGTTCAGAATCTCTCTGGCTGCGTTGCTGTTCAGTTACAGAGAGTAAATACTTTTTCCTGGAATCAACTCCCCTTGTAACATGTGTATATTAACACGCAGGATGGCACCACGTTCAGAATCTCTCTGGCTGCTTGCTCTTCGATGCTTTCATTGTTACTGAGGTTTGAAAGCTTTTCGTCAAGGAAAAATAGTCACAGAAGAGTGATGAGAAAAACTGCTCTGCATTTTGAAGCGACGTATTCGTTTATCCACCGTTAGCCGTTTTTGCTTCACCATATCAGTTTATTTTCTAATTGTGGTTACCAACAGTGTTTATCGTTCATCTTATCAACTGTTACCATTTACCATGCTGTCTGTGTAAATTTAGTGAATTTTATTCTCTCTCTCTCTCTAAAGAAAAAAAAAAGGCAGCAAAACCAGTATAACAAGAATGTAACCTATTTATGTCCCACCACCCCCACCCCTCGAGGCTTACGATTTGAAATATATCTGACTACTAAGCATGTCCTCGCCAAAACCCTGTGTTAAAAAATACATATCAAAAATGGGCTGAATGCCAAATACATATAGATCTGTTTAAAGCTGCTTAATCCTCATTAAACGAAATTATGTTGTTGAAAACAAATAATAAATTTTATCTAAAGTGATTAAATCAACTTTATATAAAGAATTAGTGTCTATATTTAAACGTAAGCATATATACAAAAAAAATGTAAGCTTAGGGTTTGGTTGGTTGGTGATTTACGCGCCACGCTTCTCGAGGACAGTCTTCGCTAGTCGTCCTTAATTTAGCAGTGAAAGGCTATAGGGAAGGCAGCAAGTCAATACCATCCACCGCTAACTTTTAAGCTACTCTTTTACCAAGGAAAAGTGGGGTTGATAGTCACATTATAACGCTCCCATGGCTGAAATAGCAAACATATTCAATGACGCAATTCGAGTCCGTGACTCAAAAATTACGAGTCAAGCGCCCTAACTAGTAAGCTTAGGAATTTGAAACCCTAACGTGTCAGGATGAAATAAAATTGATTTATAAAATTCATTTCTAAGAGTAAAAATATTCTTGAATTGGCTTTTTTTGTTGTTGTTGTTGTTGCCAGATTTGGTGGATTCCCCTTGACTTACGCGTCCCTCTCCCCCCGGTGGCTCAGCGGTAAGATTGTGGGTTTCGATACTCGCAGCGGACAGAGTACAGACTGTCCATTATGTAGTTTCGAGCTTGAAAGCAGACAAACACAAATCTTTAACTTACCTTTCTTCTGCTCAAAGTTAGTTCGCCTAAAATAGAATTTTAGGTTTAGAGTTGGTTCAAAATGTTAAAGGTTTAAAGTTGAGATTGGTTTTCTTCATAGTAAAGCTATTGAGTACATGTCTTGAGAGTATAGATTTACAATTATAGAACTTACTTTTGTGCCTGAAATAATTTTTAATTTTTCTAATTTCCTACTTACTACTTTTATTGGCAAAATATTTCCTGTTTGCCTTATTCGTTGTTCAGCTCAAATTAATGCGCTTAAACTTGAACTTACGGATAGGGAAGATTTAAAAGTTGTATAGGTTTAAAACTTTAACTGTTTTCACTTGATATTGCTTCATACTTTTAGTGGTACTGCGGATTTCAAATTTTTCCTATGCCTTGGATTTCCGAAATATAAATCAGATTATAACCATTAAATATGGACAACAAAAACTGTATTTGAGCACTCATAAGAATTTTCTCCCTTTACAATATCTCAAAAGGTGCAAGTTCCTTCAAGTCATTCCTCCTTATTTTTAGAATTTCGTATATAATTCGATCGTCAAGATCACTAAAAAAACACAAATTCAATTTTAAAACGCGGAATTATTAATAAGTACAAATTATCTAACTCTTTTGATCTTCTTCCAATTAAAATGTTTTTAATAGCCCTGGTAAGCTCTTATTTATAAATTAGATTTTCTTTATTTATCGATAAGAAATGTGATAAAATGTTATAACAACTTCGTATCAATCAACTATGTAAATTGAACCGGCTTGACTCTACACGACATGGGAACTCACTTATAAACAAACCGGATGTCGTTATTAGTAATTCAACTTTTTTATCAACTTAATAACGTGACAAAGAGCACCAAAAACGATTGTCCTTTGAACTCGTTTCTAACATGCTACAATTTGACACTTAATGGCCTTCTTTCGAATATTGGTTGAGACGTTTGAAGGATTTCTATGTTTCTCCTTGCACTGATGAGAACTTTGATACAGCGAGAACTCAACAATCTTGCAATTAGCCTTTTTTCTTTCAATAACGATAATTCAGGAAAGATAGCTAACATCCAACGAAGAATATACACGCTCTTTACTGAACTTGAAAAACGTACTGTTTTAGTCACAACAAAACCGAATAAAGGAAATAAGATGGTAGTTTTAAATGAAAGGCGTTTTGTCAATAAAGCCATATATCAGACAATACTAAAATATTCGTGATTCTAAGTAAAAGATCCAACACATACGTAAGAAACAAGAATACAATGGTATTTGTTACAGCTAGAAAAAAAGAAGACAAAGAGTGTGTGTAAAGAAATAAGGCCAGTTGGTTTTCATAATCGATCAAATATTATGTATGGTATTATGTTTTGCGTGTACTTAATATGTTGGATATTCCTATGAGACTAGTAGTTCCGAATTTTCCATTTACAGTCATAAATTATCAGTCTTTCTTCGGTGGAATCGAATATTACACCCCGCTGTGCGTGATCAGATTGTTTTGTTTTGTGTTTCCATGAAAAATAATGGTTGAAAGAGCTTTTGATTTAAGGCCACTTTATTATCGATGTCGTGTTTATGACACATTTACCGTTTTTTAGTCACTAAGTCATGTTAGTTGATTGTTTAAAAACTTGAATACAGGCCTTACTGCTATTTGAGAGGGGGAGCAGGTTAAATATAAATATTATATATATAAGTATACAATTTTTCAAATAAACTGTAGTTCATAAAGCGTACAGTCGATCACTCAGCACCGTATATCTCTGACGAAATTATAATATAACCTACAGTTTATTTATTGTACGCGTAGATGAACGCGCCAACAAGTAAGTGAACGGGAACAAAGTTCTGATATAACAATGTAAAACTATACCATTTATACATAAGTACAAATGGTATCATTTTAAAGTGAAAATGTCTGCGGTTATAGCTTCCAAAGGTATTGGGGATATTCCGTCTATCAGACATAATCGAAACAACAGATGCAGGCAGAGCTAGTCAGCATGTAACCGAAAAAATGATACCTTTTATACTTTTGTACAAATGGTATAACTTTACATTGTTATATTAGGACCTTGATGGCCCGTACATCTACATGTGCAATAAATAAATTGTAGGTTATATATGTATATATATATATATACATAAACTATATCAAACATCACATGCATAGAAATCTATAGCAAAACGACGAGTTCGTATTATGCATAGAGTTATTGAAGACGGGGGACCCTGCTTATCCCCCTTGTGCACACCCCTGCTTGAATAACAAACACATAAACATAAGATTTTCAGCATAATGTGAACAAGAAACTAGTTTGCCATTTTTAGTAATAATCCAACACAGTTATTTTAAGATCGGTTAGTTTCTAAAACAGTTCACCAAAGTGCTTCTTAATCTTGCTTACAGGTTTGTATGCAGTTATTCTATACTACATGATGAAATAGTCCGCAATAAAAAATTCTCAAATGTAATGAGTTCGAGGGTAATTTCACTGACAGTAATACTAGTGACATATTAACTACACTAACATGTAATGGATAACAATTTCGGGATTCAAAAACAAATATTAAAGATAAATAGAGATCATTTTAATCCTGGACCGAGTCTAGCAAAAGGTAGAAATTTGATGTATATGTAAGTATATTAAGAGTATTTTTGTTTTCACGATGTGACATCTAAAAATAAAAAAAAAATCGTAAGTCAAACACAAATTTCACATGTCGTCTGCTTGCGCGGATTGACTGTCTGCTCCAGAAAACTTAGACACTGCGCTAATAATAACTTTGCGATAGTTAGTCGAGCTGAAGATGAGAAGCAACTGGGGATTCGCGAAGTTTAATAATTGTGAAAAAGAAACCTAAACTTAACCAGCTGTATAATATAAATGGGTTACACAATACATTCTCAGATATGTCGATTATTTTTATATTTTTTGCTTTGACATTTTCTCTATTAGCAGGGGGGTGGGGAGTCTTTAATAATATGATAAACACAGTCTTCCTCTGTGGAAGACGTAGACTTCCAAAATATTATCAACTTATTCCTTTCCTCACTTCAACACAAGCTTTAGGAAACTCATTTAAATTTTAATAGCCAATACATTACAGCATCGTAAACTTGGTATACAGATGGAACTTTTGAGTTACCAGAAGATTGCTACTTACTTGAAAGTGATAAACATTAATGTTCAGTAATATGGTTAGCCATATTATTACTGAATAAATATCGATAATAGCAAAGCTACCCAATTAATGCATTCTAATCATCATATTTTTTTGGTTTTATGACATTGTATATTCCTAGTTAGACTTGTATATTAAAGTAACAGTATTAATTATAAGAGCTAGTTTTCTCTTCTGAGCTATATAAAAAGCTTGCTTTAATTAGAAGTTATTAGTAATTTATTCGATTCATGTTCTTACACAAGAAGAAGGGGAATTACGAACGAGAAAGAAACCCTGTATAACAGACACGGAAGTTTGTATGTGTGCCAACTCCTACAAAACAGCAAGTTGTAATTAACAGTATCGGCTGATTTTAGAACTTGTGTTTCTTCTAATAAACAATAATGAGTTTGCAGTCTCTAAATCTAGTAGTCAATGTCTTTGGCTACGTTTTATACGTCGGAGCGCGTTTATAAAAAAAAATATATATACATATACTTGTTTACACCCACTTCACCACTCTCAGTCTTAACAGATGTTCTCAGTGGTCGGAAGAAAATACTAAATGTTACTTATTTGGTACTTTAAGAACAGTACTAGTAACTCTAGAGTGGCGAAGCGGCGGGGGTGAGGATTAAACCGATAAAGTTTCAAAACTGACGCCTTATTTCGAGATGCTATTGACCTAAGCGCTAATACTTTTTGTGTTATCAGCGGAACAAACAACGACAGGGTAAACAGATTTCCCTAAAACCTTTCGTATTTTAATTAGATCGTGAAAGCCAACTTAATCGACTTTAAGTACAAACATTACAACAATGACTTGTGTTCCATGATTCCACTTTGCTCTACAAACATTATTGTTCACAACAATGACTTATTTTCCATGATACCACTTAGCTCTACAAACATAATTGGTCACAACAATGACTTATTTTCCAAGATACCACTTAGCTCTACAAACATTATTGTTCACAACAATGACTTATTTTCCATGATACCACTTAGCTCTACAAACATTATTGCTAACTAAAAATAAGAACTTGTACACACCTACGAACGGAAGGCGAGGCCTATAACAAGGCAGTTTGAATCCGGTACTGCGACAGCCTCGAATGTATCTTATGAAATTTGGTTTTAGATTACATATAGAAGAAAATTTATCTTTCCGACGATACTTATTATGACGCTGTAACTATTGTAGTTACTTCAGAGTGGCTGTACTTAAACAAATATAGATTTTTTTTTTATCCATTACAGTAACACGTGAAACAGTTCGCACGCAAGTTTCAGATGAAAAAAAGAGAACAAGTTATCTCCTCTCCCAACAGATGTATTCGTACATTTTAATAAATCATCTGAGCTCATTAATAAAAAAAAATCACGAACTTCACTAAAATATGAGCATTACTTTAAAAAAAATTATAATAATAGTTATGATTTTATATATAAATAATTAAAACTTTCAATAAGGTCCAAGCTTCAACGATAGTTTTACATTTAGTAAGACTTGATGACGTCAGGCTTGCTTCATACATCAGTGTGTAAGAAAATCTCTCAATAATATATTTGACGTGGATTTTATTTATTTTTATTTTTTACGAAAATCCTAATTGGACTTATATTTATATGATTACGGTTGAAAAGAAAAAAAAGTTTGTCCTAATTGAGCATCCTAAACATTTGGCACAGGGAAAAGTTTATAATATTTACGGTAGGTGGCGACGCACATGTTGAAAACTCTCTTCAGTTTGCGTATTTAAATTCAGGTTGAATATTTATATAAGTATTCTCTATTTGTTGTGAAAGTTAAACATCTGACTTTGAATACGCTATATACAAAAAATTCTAGCCTAAAATAAACGTTTTTTATATGAAACTGTATTCATCGTATAGAACATTTTCGAATATAAAGAAGTTTGTAAGAAAATAACTACTTATTAAACCTGAAGGCTTTAATCTATCAAAAAAAAAGCATGATATTTACAAGGTATTCAGCCTAAACTAAAAACACACACCACCACGAGGATTTACTGACGATCCAAAATGACTCTCCCAAATCTCTAAGAATGCTCATTAAAATATATTAATTTTCCGCCAATTCATTTTTAAGTTTACTCCGTATATATTATACACGGACTATTTCAATGCTATGGGTTTTCACAAAAATACAGTACTTCAATTAACGGTACAAACGTAATATTTTTACATATTTATCACTTGATTTGGATGTAAATTATACCACAGTTTTGTTATTTTGGAAGTAAATGACATTTTGGCACAGATACTATTGAAACATTGATAGATATACAGAAAGTGACTTTAATAATATAATGTTAACATTGTTCTGTTTCTTTGTTGGGGCGAGGGTCTAAAGTTTCTCCTTTGAAATCACCCAGAAAATAGTTAAAGTGACTGGTGAAAACATTTTCAACTAAAATCGTTGTAAATATGTGATAATGCATTAAAACATAAAGCATAATATTAAAAAACAACGTCAACAATCTAAAAGAACTATTATAGCTTTTGCCTGACTAAGCCTAAATTGCTAAACGCTGGTGTGATGTTTGATTAGTTTTGAATTTCGCGCAAAGCTATTCGAGGGCTACCTGCACTAGCCGTCCCTGATTTAGCAGTGATAGACTAGAGGGAAGGCAGCTACTCATCACCACCAACACTTGGACTACTCTCTTACCAACGAATAGAGGAATTGACAGTCACATTATAATGCCCCCAAGGCTGAAAGGGCGAGCATGTTTGGTGGGACGGGGATTCGAACCCACGTCCCTGGTGCGATGTAGCAATTAATGTTGTTATTTTGTAAACTTGAGATAAATTATACCGTGTTGTTTTGTAAATGTTACTGTTTGTGAGTGTTCTTCATAATTGCGTTACAGGTTTGGCCATAAGTCTAAAGGTCTATGCTAAAATGTTCTGGTTGACATAAATATTGATTAGAGCTCTGGGTTTAGGAAGTTCAGGTAGTACCTGAAGAAGGCATACCAATGTTCTGTCGGAACATGTAGTATGTTTCACCATAAATAAATCACCTCATTATATTTATAAATCCTTGTTTGTTAACTTATTATTATATTAACATAATGTTCTTCCTTACTCAACTATACTAGTCTTTCTGTGCTGTACGCTAAGTCTCATTCCACTTGTTTGTTTGTTTTGTTTTACACTTTGGATCTGAACATAGAATACTGGTAGGAAGAGGTAGACAAAACAAACTGAAAGAAACAGTACTGACATCAGATAATTCACCTTGTCAGTCTGCCACATGAACTTTGTAATAATTCTTTGAATATCAAAGCTAAAGTTAACAGTATGTATTGTATCTACCTTCATGACATGTAACTCTCCGAAAGACTCAGTGGTAGCTATGGTAGACTGCAGAATGTGCTTAGAGGAATACGAAAGAATATCCTAAAACTTTTTAACAGTTTTCTAGTGGCATATAGATTAAAAGATATAGATATAGTTTTCGATGTTACCGATTGGACATTACCAAATAGAACAATATTTGATATCACAGAAACTCTGTGTTTAAGTCTATACTACCAACTGTGCTTGTTAACTCGTGTTTTGACATGGCTCATCCTTTTCAACAGTTGAAGAAACCAATCAAATTCTGTTGGACATAAGAATCTGGGAAAATCATTTAGTGATCGCAAGGAAAGTCTTAACATCATTATTAATCAACCCAACACCTAAAGGTCCATTAATTCAAGTAACAGTTACTAGGAGCTATGAAACAAGGTTTTATTATCACAGTTCAAGTTGGATAAATCAAGATAAATCCCAACTTAACAACACAGTCCATGAATCACTAGAAAACCACATTATCTTAATCAACACACCTCATGAATCATTATAACCTAAAGAGAGAATCTACTTATCTTAATTAACAAAGTTCATGAATCACTGGACTTCCAAAGAGAGTCTACACTATCTTAATCAAACACATCTCACGAATCGTTAGAACCACATGCGAGAGTGTACAGTATATCTTAACCAAAAATATCTCACAAATCATTAGATCTTCAAGATAGTTTCTTCAGAATTTTGAAATTTTATAAACACATGACAGTGTTTTAACTGAATATCAAAACGGCCTAACGGAATCTCGTTATCAACTCCTGCTTTTGAATTTCAAAAATGTCCTTGATTGAGATGATGCGTGATAAGAAGGCAAATTGTATCGTCACCTAGCAAGTTTGCTCTGTCCGTAGGCGTGACAAACATACGCCAAGCCTTGTTCGCAAGAATTTGGAATACAATCGTATCTACTTGTTATTCTTGTTCTTCTACAGAAAAGGGAAATAAGCTAAAAACGTTAAGAAGTTCTAGAGGTGTAGGAACTTCACGAACGGCACGAGTGTTATTAGATCAGGGTGGAGACTACATGATTCATAAACTACCACCCGAGTGATGTAAATCAAAATGCATGAACACAACTCAGTACGATTCTTACTAGTGTGAAGGCCCGGTGGTTAGGGCGCTCGACTCGCAATTTGAGGGTCGCGGATTCGGAGATCTTAGGATTAACACAAACTAAAGTTATAAGAACAACATATTCTCCGATTCTGAAACTTATTGAACGTTTTTTTTATATACATATACTTATTCTGATCTTCAAGTTGTAAAGGCTGTTTCGATGTGTTCTTGTATAAAATTTCGTTTAGGTTTCACACTAGTTTGTTTGTTTTTTGAATTTGCAAAGCTACACGAGGGCTATATGCGCTAGCAGTCCCTAGTTTAGCAGTGAAAGACTAGAGGAAGGCAGTTAGTAATCACCACCCACCGCCAACTCTTGAGCTACTCTTTTACCAACGAATAGTGGAATTGACCATCACATTATAACGCCCCCACGGCTGTAAGGGCGAGCATGTTTGGTGGGACGGGGATTTTTGTTAATATCGTAACCTGCTGATAAAGGATTATATGTAGTTTTATTTTAAAACATGAACTACCTATCAAAAAGAATTATAAAACGTTTTGTTTATAATTAAGCACAAAGCTACATGATGGGCTATCTGTGCTCTGCCCATCACGGGTATCGAAACCTCGTTTCTAGCATTGTAAGTCCGCAGACATACCGCTGTGCCACTGGGGGATTCGAGTTCGAACTTACAATATTTATATTTGTTACTAAAATCTACAGAAAAGGCTGTTTCCAACTTTTAACAATTTTCAGATGATATGATCACAAAATGATCATATTACACCAAATCGTACCAAAATCTCTAAATTTCGCTATTTGCCGCAACTGAATAGCCATGAACTCTGTCACATAATATTTTATGTTATTTGGTTTATAGTTATTTGTTATATGTATAGTTATATGTATTTATTAGTATAAACAGTAATTACTCCTTTTTGTGTTTTTCAAGGAAGGAAATTACTATGTTCGAAAGTAATGAACACTGTAAACTCAGTAAACGATCCCTTCATGAATGACTCTGTACAACACACAACCTAACGTTATCATCACCCTACCAAGATCGTGACTAGCAGTGGGTGGAAAAGGCGAAAAAGACCCACATGAATTTCGTAATAATTTACCAAACCTCACACCTTGTGTAGGCCGAATCCCACCCCCAAAATCACCATAGCAATACAGAATCGCGTGTATTGTTTACGCTGTATCACGTCCATGATATACCGCTAGAAAGTAATCTGATCAGACTACAGATTTATAATCTAGGGAGAGACATAGCTTATGCTCTCACTATCTTTTGTCATTACACCCAATAATTACACTGGGACAAAGTGTTACAATGTAACTCATTTTCAAAAGTGAATCCGATAAAATATAACTTGTTACACAAAGAATTACACAAGATTTATACTACAAATAATTACTTCAATGGATCCAGGATTTAGTACTGAAATTTCTCCAGATATCAATCGCGATATTTATGAGATAGCATAAGAAAAAAATGTCATTACATTTCAAACTGAAGCAAATGTTTCAATGTGTTTGATTTTTTTTTACGTACTCCAACACTTACTTTTCACCATATCATGAAGTGATACATAAGTAGTTTAATTAATACCGACTAGGAGAAAAGAAGAGTTATTATATTAAATCGCTGCTCATATAGAACGGAGGAGAAACAGAGTTCCGTCCTTCTTGTTAAAGGAGGGAAACACCGTTTTCATTGTTAAAATGAATATCAGTTCCGTCCTTCTCGTTAAAGGAGGGAAACACCGTTTTCATTGTTAAAATGAATATCAGTTCCGTCCTTCTCGTTAAAGTAGGGAAACACCGTTTTCATTGTTAAATAAATATCAGTTCCGTCCTTCTTGTTAGCAGAACCACGAGCATGAGGGAAGGTTGCGAGAGTGAGATTGTACTGACTGACTGACTGACTTATCCTCAATGGAGACACGTCAGTGCAGCTATAATCACACTGATTCTCCCTGTAACAGATATTAGCTACATTAACCCTTGGTAAAGTTGTTTTTTTTAATTTCTTCTTAATGTCTGCTTTATACAAAGTTATTGTTAAATCTAAACTTTGATCTAATTAGTGACTAACAAATAAGGATTAAATACACAGTATATATATGTGTGTGTCAGAAAGAGAGTATCAGTACAGAGCACACTTCTTACATTTAAGTTTGTTAAGTACTCACAATTCGAGCATTGTACTAGATATGCGGAAGTGATCAGATATAAATCAAAATACGTGACATACGTTTTTAGTTAACATAACTCACTTTTTCACCGTTGTTCTTAAGTTGTGTTTGTTTGTTGGTAATTAAGCACAAAGCTACACAATGTGCTATCGGTGTTCTCCCCACCACAGGTATCGAAACCCAGATTCTAGCGTTGTAAGTCCGCAGACATACCGCTGTGCTACTGAGGGGCCTTAAGTTGTGAATCATTTCCAAATCCCCAAAGGCTGCAAATTGAAAAGTCCGTAACACAGCAGTGATTTCAGTCAATCTTAATCCTAAATAGATAATAACGAACCATTGAAAACAAAGATCAAGTCTCATTTATTGGCATAAATGAAACATTGGCGTTTTTTCACTATTATCCAACAAGATTTTTGCACAAGAAGGATAAGCAATATTTCGGATACTAGTAAAGACTCCAATGTTATCATACATATCATGTCTTGGTTGGTAGACCAGGAACGTACCAATGTATATTTTAGATCTGTTAATAGAAGTAAAATTATATTTTAAGTGGTTCTGAATCTTCACCTACCATTTTTATTTCAGAAACATGTGTATTCTATATCATCTACAATACATAAACATATTACAAATAATATAACATAAATATTTCTGAGACACAAATGGTAGTAGTGAAGTCTAAACATTTCGAACATATTTCACACACTTTACTCCGCAACAGCTCTAATCGTCTACACGTGTTGTTACTAGTTGTGTTTGTCTACATAATGCACGACAATGGTTTTACTAGCCTATAGAATGTTGTATTTCTCTTCGTACATATTTCACACACTTTACTCCGCAACAGCTCTAATCGTCTACACGTGTTGTTACTAGTTGTGTTTGTCTACATAATGCACGACAATGGTTTTACTAGCCTATAGAATGTTGTATTTCTCTTCGTACATATTTCACACACTTTACTCCGCAGCAGCTCTAATCGTCTTCACGTGTTGTTTCTTGTTGTGTTTGTCTAATAATGCACGACAATGGTTTTACTAGCCTATAGAATGTTGTACTTCTCTTCGTCAAATCAACTAATATTTTGCCGGCGCTAGGATCATGTTGCTTGTTTGGATTAAATGGCTGGTTATTGGACAAATACGGCATTGCCCGAATGTGAACTAAGCCTTAAATTACTGTTTTTGAAATAATTTTCTGCTACTACAGATGTTTCCGCAAAAATTACACTTTCATGCTGTTTAAAAGAGGTTATTATTGAAGGGTTATTACTTTAATGATCTTCCTGAACCTGTCTGAACTTGTTTTCAGATAATATATAGACCTGCAAAAAATTACTCACTTTTAACTTCCTTTAAAGGACTGTCCACACCAATTCTAACCGTTTTAAATTATTCCTAACAATAATAAGCCCTGGATTTAAAGCAACAAATAAATGTATTTTTATTGTACATGTTTCTAGGCAAAGGTGATGATAAACCAGAGATAATGCTTTAAACATATTTGTGGGCCCACAACCTTACTTGTACTTTATCTTAAGCATTATATTTGTCGTTCTTCTTGGTTCAATATCACAACTTTTAAGACATGCAAAGGGTGTGTCTTTCCCACTGCAGTTGACCACCTGCACAGTATATTTTACCACTGAACCCACTGTTTTCTCATAACAAACCGGATGGATGTTTACCATTTGAAAGACCATTTTCATTCCTGTTCTCAAATTAATAGGTGTGGGGTCCTTTTTTCCTGAAATATGGTGAGCGTTTCTAATGTCGAGAGTCTAGTCGCGCCGTAGGTGAGGTCTGAGGGCATCTCCCCCAGCTAGCTTTCCAAAACATTAACATCAGCAAACTTGAAGGCATTTTAATGCAATATCTTACGAAGATGAAATGTTTTAGTTGAGGTTATGTAAGGTCACTAACTTGAGTGATTTTTCTGTCACAACGGTGAAGTACTTATTTTTCCAAGCATGGGGCCTGGTGATGGGTTTCTAAAAGTGACCTAAACCTGGCTAGTTATGAACCTCACCTTTAGATTAGTGAGTTTTATTACATTACATATTACGTTAAATATAACGTAAAATAAGAAAGATTATTCAGCTATCTTATAATTTATTCCATTTATTCAGAAGCGCCTTGATGGGAAGTACTGCTTCTAGTTATAACCTTTTCATTTCCAAGTTCTAATATTCACGTTGCTGTTGTATAAAAAAAAACGTTTAAAATTCAGCCGTAAAACTAAAAGTAGTTTTCAGTTTGAATCGTTTATTTGTTTTGTTGTTAAGCACAAAGCTACACAATGGGCTGTCTGTGCTGTGCCCAACACGAGTATCGAAACCTCGTTTTTAGCGGTGTGAGCACTAAAACGTAGCGCTGAACCACTAGGGGGCTTTCAGTTTAAAAAGCGCTTCTAACTGAAAATCATATTGTTACTGAGAAATAAGTGTATATCTCGTCGGATAGAAATATTTGTCCTAACTTGGATTATGCTAAAAGTGTAGTTGTGCGTATACCACCATAAATCATGAATGATATGTATACATTGTAACCATATCACGCACTCACAATATTAGATACACTTCTATGTGAGCTTCAAATTGCAAATATACTAACTAGGTTAAACAAACACCTTAGAGAACAGACGTAGTAAAACATGCTTCGTTGAAAGTTGGGTTTTTTTCAACGGTGCACTGGCCTATAATTTTCTAAAACTTTCATTTGAAATAATAAAAACTAATAGCTATTAAAATCGGATAGACATGGTAAGGAATTCTTTATATAAATGTCCACGATGTCTTTCTGTATAATCCACTAAATACGGTCAGGTGTAATTTTACGAAAACTTCAAAGTATTACTGTAAAATAAAAAAAAAATAAAAAAAATAAAAAAAAAAAACATTTCCAATCTACTCACAACTAATCACGTTAGAAGGTCGAAATTTTAATATTCAAATTTTTTGATGCCATATAATATTTCTAGCAATCTCTCTGACTCGTCATAAAGCAGTATTTAGACAGAAAGAAGCTATCAGAATTTTAAAATTCTTATCAGATGCTTTATGTCTGTTTACATTTGATCAGTGTTTCTTAGCTCGTTAATCACCTCTATCTTGTGGTTCGCATACACTTCAATACAGCTTGATCTGTATTAACTTTGACGGTAAGACTCCTCAAAGGTGACTCAAGAGCTGAGAGAGTTTGAGATCCTACTAACCACAAGTCGCGCGTGTTCCTCATATGCAGTCAAAGCTCAAGTACCAGTACAGTAATAGTGCTTTGTATGTGCGCCAAGGTCAAATGCAAGAAAAACCTATAAAAATGCGATATCAAACTGCGAAGCATTCGTGTATGTCGTAGTTGTCAAAAGAAGAAAGTAAAATCAGCCTTAAATGCATTTTCTTCGGCTCTTAATGCTATAAAAATAAGGCTAAGAAAACAAATAAAAATTAACCTGTTAACTGTATAGCTTTTTCTGAAAATACAAGTTGACAGGTTTTCAATTGGTAACACAGACGACACGTTAATAAATTTTTTAAATCTATTTTAGTTGTCTTTATGCTGCAAATACCTCGTTTCTAAACGTATACAGCTTAAAACTTAAAAATGTTGATGTATTTTGGTATCAAAAGAATGAATTACACCAGAAATTTATTTCTAAGATTTAATATTTTTAGATATAGGCCATGGTCCTCTAAAGTTCATAAAACCAGTAAATTATACTAGTATAATTTATTTTGTAAAAGTTGTTTACCTTGGCAAATGTGCGTAAAGTTTCTTCAAAGGGAATAAGAAAACAACTGAGAATTCGTAGGGCAGAAAAAGAGTTACATAAAATTA
Organism: Limulus polyphemus; assembly: GCF_000517525.1. Lineage (NCBI taxonomy): Eukaryota > Metazoa > Arthropoda > Merostomata > Xiphosura > Limulidae > Limulus > Limulus polyphemus. Next base: position 200,881 of record NW_013666268.1, read on the forward strand.
TTTTTGTTTGTTTGAATTTCGAGCAAAGCTACACGAGGACTATCTGCGCTGGACATCACTAATTTTGAAATGATAAACTAGAGGGAAAGTAGTTACTCAATACTGCATACCGCCAACTCTTGGACTACTCTTGTCAGACCGAATAGTTTGATTTGATCGTCACTCTTATAATGTTATCACAGCCTCAACTTGCGGAGTACGATTGCTTGTTTTCTCTTGTTGTTATTATTTTAGCTGTAACAGGACTCAAACAACGCAACCTCAGCTCCACAGTCTGGCCCACTGACCACTGGGCCGCACTCAGCCTTTTCTTTTGGAAGTTGTCTTATTGAGTTTACTTAACCTATGTATCATGCATAAACTAACCCTCTCTATTGTGATAACGATTGGACAGACAATAATAACAAAAAACATCCTGGGTTGGCTTACAGTTTCACTCGCACAACTCAGACCTTCGAAAGTTAAACTTATTGAGACGAAAGTCTGTGCTGAGCGTCCCTTCAGATTTCACGAGTTGTCTAAAAACTTACAAGAAAAACTAACATGTGGATTCGAACCACCAACTACACTGATGTTTGACACAACCAAAATCAAAGCATGATAAATATTCAAAAATCTATGAATTGTGTGATATTACGTAGAAAACGTTTATTGAAAGATAAGTGGAATATAGTTATTGCTTTTTTTTCTTAATTTTAATCGCAGACTTTAAAATATCAAAATGAATGGCGATCACATCAACAGGAAAGGATAAACTAATATAATACAGATGCTCATTTTTCAGTTTACGAAAATAGTCCATATTTTAAGGTAAGTACAACTGCTATTATAGTTTATATTAAAGATTGGTCATTATTTCATTTCACCAAGTAGTATTCCTCTTGTAACTATTATTCTTAAACAACTATAACGTTACTGTTACAAAACATGATCCCCAGGTGGCTCAACGGTAAGTCGGTAGGCTTATAGCGCTAGAAATCAGGTTTCGATACCTATAGTGGACAGAGCACAGATAGCCCATTGTGTAACTTTGTCTTTGAAAACAAACTAACAAATCCAAAACATTTGGTAAAAGCTAAATGTTAACTAATTTATGTTTATGAGTGCTTTAATTTCAGTAGGTTAAATATTATGTAAAACACTGTTATTCTTCAAATTCTGTGCTATGGCATTCGCTTTTTAAATCTTTAACAGTTTTAGTTATGACATATAAGTTACTTAAATATATAATACTATTACGTTAGTATACAAGAATTTTATTGTTCTATTTTTGTTAATTCTGACATCAGATGCTGTGATAGATAATTAACTTCTGGGAACTAGTTCATCGCTATGAGAAGGAGTTCGAAACGAAACCGGTCTTTTCTTCTCTTGCTAGAGGGTGTATATATTTAATTTTTGGGTTTAACACATTTAAAAAAAACACACACACTTAGTCTATATTATAATTACATTAAGCCAGAGTTAAGTGTCTAAGATTTTTAAACCCTGTCAAAAATATTGATTTTCAAAAATGGGCTGTGTTTGTTCTGCATATTTGTGTAATTGGAATTTTATATTTGGTATTCTGATGTCCTTCGTCCTGCCCAAACTTTCACGTTAGTTTTTTTTCACAAAACCTGTTTAAAGTCGGAGACAATACGCCCACTTTCTCGAGTTAAGGAGAGTTTGAGCAGTAATTTGTACAGATCCTTATAAAGGTAAAGTACATCCACAAGTACTGAGGTACAAATATACTACAGATTGAAACAAGCACACACGCACGCACACATAGAGTACTTTGGATAGAAAGCTACAACTGTAGGGTTTCTAACTCCTCATATAGGGGAGCGTCTATAAATATATCGTAAAAGTAGGAGACTAGAATAACAGATCCGCTTGTCCGCATTTTTGTTAATTAGTATAAAGCTTATTTGGCTATTTTAGCTCTAACAGAACGACATATACAAAGATGTCGATGTTATGGCACACAATCTGGACGCGTCATGGAATTACGACATTCTTATACATATGTACAAATTGTTAACTTACAGAACCTATTAATTTAAAGAAGGAGTGGCCAACATTTTATCAGCTGTGCAAATTTTAAGTTCTGAGTTTTCTACAAGGTTCCACTGACCCGAGAAAACACACTCGAAACCAAAGTCAAATAAAAAAAAACTTTACAAACTATTAAATAATTAATAATATTTCATGTATTTTGATCATATTTCATGCACTTGCCGAAATTTCAAACAAGATTTGTACTATGTGGCACAACGTGTAATATTTTCAACAAATTTATGCCATGTGCCACAACATGTGGTATTTTCAACAAATTTAAGACATTTGATAATCTAATGACAGTTATTGCTTCGCATGTTCGTAGCGACACACGTGAGTTGGCCACCTTTTGTTTAAAGCATGAACCCTACATATGAGACTAAATAATTAGAGGATTTTGGGGGGCATAAGTGTGCTTAGAAGAGTGAAGGTCAGGTCTCACTGCTGGATCATTCAAGAGTAGCCCAAGAGTTGTTGATGGGTGCTGTTTACTAACTAGTTTCACTCTAATATATCAGTTCAAAATTAGGGACACCAAACTCTGGTTTGTGTAACTTAGCGAGAACATTTTGAAACAAACAAACTGAATAAATGGCTCTCTAAATTCTATTGGAAACTTAAACTAATGAAAATAACAGTTACAACCTTTATGCAAGAAATATTTTGACACAAAATTATCTCTTTCTCTCAGTTGTGTTGGTTTACTTTAAGATATGACGTGTGTCGAAAACCGTTGGTTTTTATATTACTTTGTGTAGTAAAATGTTTATTTACTATTGAGAAGCTGGATTATAATTAACGTATCAGAAAAAAATGCTATTTATTTTATGTTGGAAAACTTAATTCTAACAAAGTTTTAGTGCACAAACTTAGAGACATGTCGTTGTTTGTCTTATATTGAGAACCTGGTTTTTAATTAGGTTTTATGTTTGTCAGCATATGTGCTCTTTCTTCTTATCGATGTCAATGTTTCTAGTCTACCTATTTGAGGCGTTTTTTTCAGACTTAAACACATTGGTAATTTATTACACATTTTCTTTACAACTTCAAGTTTTTTGTTTTTTTATTTTGTGCGGTAACGTGATTCTATATAATTCCTACAGATCTCTAAAAACAATTAGAAGCAAATAGACATTTCTCTATGGTTTGACGATTAACAGTTATGAAGTCTTATTAAAGTTTCCTCTAGAAGCAAATAAAAGTAAGTCATTACAAAAGTCTGCAATAGGTTTATTGTCTTGAAATTTTGACATGTTCTACAGTAATTCCTGTACGCTGAATCTGAAAATGATATCCATTTTTCTCCAT